>NW_011948438.1:1538285-1575901 GCF_000503995.2 Ceratosolen solmsi marchali
GGGGGTGGGCGGGGGGGGGGGGGGGGGGGGGGGGATATTCGCATCGAGCAAAGTCGGTGTAGTCGGTCGAAGAAGGAAATGAAAAATTGAAAAGACGGTGAAGTGGCGGCGACGGGGCGAGGGGAAGGTTGCACGCGCCTAAAAATGCCTCGGCGCCCAATACAATAAAGCGTTGAAATTCCGTGGTATTGGATTAGAATTTCGAGGCGCCGACGCTCGCGATCGCGCTATCGAGTAGTGGCGTTGTGCGGAGGGCCGATTGTATCGTGGCTGCGGTGATTGCGTCGGTTACGCGGGGTTGGTGAAGGAGGTTGGAGGCGGCGGTGCGTCTCGCATCCGAGGCGCGACGATATAAATTGTAAGTGAGCGCGCCACCCTCGAAGGAAAGTCGGCAAGCTGGCAGGCAGACAGGCGAACATGGAAAAGGAAATATTACGTGACGTTGCGTGAAGTGCGCGTGTCCCGGGGAGCGGGAGGGCACATCGTGCGCGAGTGTGCGTCGCCTACCCCCGCGAGCACGGCAAATGCAATTGGAGAGGTGACGAGTCTGCGGCTGTGGTGGGGCTTTGTGAGATGTCGGGATGATGGCTTTCCTTGGCAGTGCCTTGCGGTTGGCACAAATGCGCGCCGCGGAGTGGAAAAACGAGATCGAGCGCGGAGTCCTTGGAGCGGAGTCGCGGACGCTGGAGTTGTATTTTTGATTAAAGGATCGTTGGGAGATTGGGGCCGCCGCGAGCTGCTGCCTAAGAAACTTTTTTCCTCCTTCGGGATACGGGCGGCTCGCTTCGGCCCCGATTTTTCTACCTGATGGAACTTCTTGAACGAGTTTGAATCTTCCGGCTAAATCTCTTTTATTGAAAAGCGCTCGATTATCGGCTCAACGCCGTTGTGTTTGAGCTCCCCAACCTGTTAAGCTAATCATAAAATATTTTTAGGAAATTTTTCTTTCGGCTCCTTTTAAATTGCCCTCCAACTTCCATGATTCCATCAACCCTTATTAATTTATTCCAATACTCATGAGTTCGATTCGGTTATGCTTACGCTGGTGTACCAGCCCGGTCGTTTAATCAATAGTCTGGCAATTTCTCGTAACTTAACCATTTAAATAAGATGCTTAACTTGATTACCTAAACATTCGGCCGCCTCGCGATGATGCATCACAATTCTATTAAGATTGCTCGATTAAGGGGATGGACACACACGCTCGCGCACATATCTAGATTACACAAATTTCAAGTACCACAAGTTGCCTTAAATAATGATGTTAGCATAAGGCGAAGGCGATTATTAAATTATTCAATATACAGTTTTACAGTTTTACAGTTTTGACGCATTATACGTTGTGTGTGTGTATGCGTGTGCGTATGCGTGTGTGTGCGCGTGTGTGTGCGCGCGTGCGTGTTTATTTATTTATTTATTTATTTTTTAAATGTATTCAACATAATATTGAAGAACCGTGCGAGTAAATCGTAATATATTATTTCAATTCAAGATATCATCAATTTAAGTGTAAAATTTATAAATTCAAATTATCTTTTTAATGTCTGCATTTTATGAAATTAGGGCATTAGCCTGGAGTATTTTAGAATTTGAACGATAATTCCACACTAGACGTCCTTGCTTATAAAGATTATTATAATTGTTGACGCTGCGAGATGGACAGATATTTACGAATTAGATAATTTCCTATTGAAATTACATAACTTGAAATAACAATAAAAAAAATTGCTCATCTAATGCTCTTCAATATTAATTCGAAATTGGATTTGAAATGGGTGAGCTAACGGAATATAAGCTAAATGCGCCCATACACGGTTTAACGAAATTTTCAAAAGACGACGTTAGGCCGCGAATGAACTTTAAGAAAATATTGTCATCACTCTCTCACATTTTTTTCAGATGCGATTAAACGTTAAAAATAAAAAACAAAAAACAAAAAACATAGAAACATAAAAACAAAAACAAAGAGAAGAGAAAAAAAGAAAATTGACTCGAAGCACAGCAAGTACAGCAAGTCCGCGCGCGGTTAAAACACTAATCGGATATCGACCGGAAGCACTATGAAAACCGACGATTCTTCGATCTATCTCACTCGCTCCCATTTTTACATCGCCGCCTCTTCGTCTTTTCTTATATAATGGACTTAGGACTAGTGAAGAAAAGCGGTACGTAGAGTTGGTAGGAATACGAGAGGCACGGCGCCTCGAGCACCAATTGGTTAATGAAGATTTTTAATTTAACATAAGTATCCCCACGTGGACTTGTCCAATGGTTTGTCAGAGCTTAGCCGAGACAACTCGAATCGTATATCCAGAGGCATGTCAACAAAAAATATCATCAATAAAGCTGTTTAACTTTTGACGTGCGATTTACAATTGATATTCCGCGTCGTAAAAATGCTAATAGACATACAGCATAACCCGGATGTTTGAATTTTAATTAAATGAATTTTAATTTACTTTATCCGAGTGCCGAATAATGAAATTTTTCCATTAAATTAATTATCAAGAAATTTATAGAAGCATTAGCTTGTTCTTATATTTAAAATTTAATATTCAATACTTTGATATTAAAGGTAAGAAGAAAGTTTTCGTTATGCTCGGCAAGTATAAAAATAAAGTAACTATGCGCGGCGATCTTCGAAGGCAGTTTTTAAAATGTTGCCCTTAGCTCGTTGAAGCGCAAAGGAAATAAAAATAAGATGTTGGTATTTATTCCAAATTAGTTTTGTTTTTATCGTTATTAACTAAGACTTTGGCAGAGATGGATTAAAAAAATTTCTGCCAACTAAGGTAAATCATCGACCGATTATGCTTTACCCACTTTACGGACTTATATTTATTAATTTAGATATATATTTCAAAGCTGAATACGCTAGTATTTCTGTATCAAGTCAGAGTTCATCATTGGAATAAATAAACGAACTAAAATGAAGAGAGAAACAAGATTAATATGCGTGTGATTTTCTCTCTACATCTCCCAACTATTTATATGGGCGCAATGGTTGGCACACGTATACACTCCAAGCGAGTTGCCTTGACTGGCGGTTTTCTGTTCGCGCGCGCGCGCATATAAAAAAAAGTTTAACTAGATAGTATTGTACGAGGCGAGTAATTCTCGCGCTTCTTTATTCTTTGATGATTAATTTAAAGGGTATTACGCTCTTATTACGCGCACCACACTGATTTATGCTGATTTATAATCAGGATATTGGAAATATTGTCTTCAAAATAATACACGATAATGATACTTTATAAGACAATCGAATCATAATATACGATTTATTATTATGCAATAGGGCGCCAAATATCAAAAGACTGTACATTGATGATTCATAAGGGGAAGTATCGAGCGAAGCGTCTGGGAAAAAGAAACAAACCGTTGTAAATGATAAGCGCCTTCGGTGAGCGCTCAAGTATTGGTAATTAAAAACGGAGTTACCACTTGATGTACGAGAGGAAGTTGGGGAAGGAACTGCGGAGCAGATTATCCGGCTCTATTACCGTTCTATTAATATTACTTTCTGCAAATCTTCTATCAGCTGGTTGTGGTGGCTGGCTGGCTTTCGCTTTCGCTTTCGTCCCACTCCATTTCATCTTCCCCTCCCTGGCCCACCATGTGGACGCCCATTTTGTACATCCCATTCGCTCCGAGAGGAGCTCTTAATGATATCGCGGTGAAAAGGTTGCCCGTTTTATCTTGCCTATCGCGATATCCCTCGCGTGTCCTCGTCCCGCAATCTCTCGTTCCATCGGGAAGGTATTGCGATAGGCTCGAGACGCATGCCTTACGTCAAAACTACTCGATAAACAAATGCTCTTTATGCAGGATCGGCTATTTAATAAGGCGCTCAATTGTAAATTTACAATTATTTATGAGCTGACCGATAAACTACTAACAATTCATTCCATCATTGTCAATCGCAATTGATAGTCGACGCAATTTTTTTTGACGCAATTTCTTATAGATTCTTTGGAAACGTGGCTTTTTCGATATTACACGAAATGAAAATGAAGGAACAAAGACAAGAGGAAAGAAAGAAACTACCAACGACGCTCGTACGAACCGAGGGTATTACATTTATTACGCTTCATCGGACGATGCCGACATTATTAGCCTCGCAATTGCAAATCCAGTTAACAAAGTTTGTCATTCTTCATTAAATTTGAATGTAGCTGGAGAGGCGGCTGGGTGCTCGGGCCCTTAAAAAAAAGTGTTTTTATTCGTCGAGGGGATAGAGATTCGTCTCGAAAGTTCGACGGCCAAGTCGATCCCGAGCTCCGGCTGAATAAAAATTTCAGCGCTCCCTTCGCCCGATAAAGATTTGCGAAGAAAGGAGGTAAAGTAGCATCCCCTTCGCTCGCACGTTGTCGTATCGCGCGGCCCGAGCTCTTATTTCACAATAAGCCGAGGCGCGAAAACCGTTCTTGTTTGCTTCATAATACATAGTACTTGGCGGGCGCGGCCCTTAAATAAATAGTCCGGGCGCACAGTGCCGCAGCCCGTCGGTGAATTACAGTATTTTTGCACGCGTAGACCGCTCCCGGGACATAAATTACAATATCAAGTGGAATTTTGTCAAATTTACAATATACAAGGTTTGGGCGAGCGAGAGGCAGTGGATGGTGTGGTGGTAGTGACCGAGGCGGCGGTGGTGGCGACGGTGGCGGCGGTGGCAGCCGCAGCGGCAGCGGCAGCACCCCGCGAGTCTCGAGCTCTTTATAATTCCATTAAGTAAACTTGGGAAATTTCCCCCGAGACTCGTCACTCGTCTCACTTCCACGCGTAATTTTCTCTCGCGTCACGGCGGCGGCGGCGGCGGCGGCGGCGGCGGTAGCAACGGCCGTCCGACCGTAACACACGACTTTGCAATGCCTTTGTAGCCGCCCCCGCTACCCCCAGCACCGCCACGACCGCTCCTGTATACAAAATTTCTCAGCCCTCGCCCTACTCATTATTTTTAAATTAAAAGATGCGCCGCTCATTCCCCCCTTTCTTCTAATTTTTTTGTTCTCTTCCTTTTATCAAGGAGCTCGCGCCCCTGGACACTTGTTATGTAAATTTTAATTTTTTAGCTCCGACTCCTGCTGGTAAATAGCACCGCCGACGTACAAGCTCGCTTGGCCAATATTAAATGGAAGTCGAATTGCCAATTTGCACAAATTTCTTGGCATTCTTTCCGCGCTCTCGGCACACTCTCCCCCTCTTATTTCTACACCAACATTGAGTTTCCGGCTTCCGGAAAAGCTTCCGGTGAGAAAACTTCATTGACGACACCGTTTACTCACTGCACGTTTTACTCTCGCGCTCCCGAAATTTACCCTATCGACGAATTTATTATAGATCCCGCGACTTTTTCTTTTACCAGCCAAACTATTCAATGACTTTGCTCACTTTACTCAACTATCCATAATCCATATGTGCAATTACGCTCTTTTTTTTCTTAAAAATTTACATTGCTGTAGGTCGCCCGAAGTCCTCTAGCCATCCACGATAATATTCACGCCACTGTTGTTCCGTTAATAAGCGGAAGAGAATCACGTTTCGCGCGCCGTTAAGTAAGAGCCAAATCGCGAGAAAGGCCCGTTGGCGCGACGTCTAATCGATTTGTGCGATAATCCACACGTGGCTGCAAAAGGCCGCTCGTTAAATATTTGCCGGACGATGATCGAGGGGATGACACCGGCCTATCCTATCAGCCCCTCCCACACCCCACACCCTATCATCCAATCGCGATAACACGAAGAAGAGGATGAATAAGAAGAACGAGATGGGGAGGCCCCGAAACTTTGCACTATAAATGCTAATGGCTCCACTGGCTTCTCCCAACTTGGCCCGAAGATTGCCGCTCGCGAGCTGACAGACGTTTCTCCAACTTGTCCGGGACTACTTCCGCCTATAATTGAGATAATAGAATCGGGCCGACGACAATGGCGGGAACAGCCGAGTTCAGCGAGACGAGGCATCAAAACTTTGCCGCCCCAGCCATTAATCGCCTCATCCCAACTAAATTATTTCGCGACGACTTTCGTTATCCCCCTGGGTCGCCGATAGCGCCGATCGCCCATTCAAAGGGACTGCATAAAGGCCTGACGCCCAACCACCACCACCACCACCAACCCCCGGCACCCGATGGTGAACGACAACCTCGGCACGACGCGCTCGCGAGCGACTCTGGCCTCTCAGATATTGGCTCCTTGTGCCAAGAGCTACCGAACAAGAGGAGTCGTCAAGCACTCGGTTAGACGTCGCCGCGACTTCCCGACGCTCGTTGCGTAATTATTCCCGGGGCGATAGGTTAGCGCGACGGCCTGGCAATTAGCAATCTCTCTTTTTCATCTACGCTTCCGGAACATCGTACCTGAGCGCGGCCGTGCGCGCGGAGGCGTGACTCTCGCTTTCTCGCGAGACTGAGATAGAAATAACGCTGGCACAATAGCTGGGAGCTTCTCTCTCTCTCTCTCTCTCTCTCTCTCTCTCTCTCTCTCTATTTAACCCTATAAATAAGCGTATGCGCGCATGTAAGCAAGTTGGTGGAATGTCTTTGGAAGTTTGCGCGTCGACTACCATACGATGTTACTCGGCTTTGCGCCTCTGAATGCAAAATTATTTGCCCTGTCCTACGACGATTTCCGACAATTCTATTAAATAGCACAAGCTAAATAGGAATTTAAAATTTTATGTCTAATGTAAGGAAGGGCTCGGGCACTGCTGTTCATAAGTTTTGTAAATCGCATATGTAATATTACGAGGCAAATAGCGACGCTCGATCGGCAATCTAATATGTAAGATTAATCGTAATTTGCGATTTGCCGTATCTCTATCGCTCACTCCACGTTCTCAATAGACATTTGTCTCTAATTATTAAGCTTAACTGAGAAAGCGATTACGCGCTATATTATATACAAAGGACGCTTGTTTATTTTGGAGAAGAAAAGCCGGGCGAGTGTGCTAATGGCATGAATATATACGCCAACTCGAAAGATATTACTTTTCTATAAGCTTCTACAATTTTCCATTATCGCGCGACTAATGGACTTATCGTATCGTTTAAAAAGTTCGTTAACGCTTTTACGCGTTATCATGAAAAATATCCGATTGACGTGCTGCTATTTCGTGAAATTCGCAAAATGGTGAAATCCAACGCTAGACTGTGGCGTCGGTTAGTGATACTAAAGACAAGCAAGTATAAATTAAATATTTGTCGATCCGATTCGTTAAATCAATGCCATTAACAAATATGCATGGCGTCCATTCGTTCAGATTTATCGCAATTATTATTCGTAATTTTACAAACGACACATATGCTCAAAGACAAGTGACATTTGATGCGACAGTCCCGAGACTCTTGATTTAAATGTTTTTTTTTTTTTTTTTCGTTGTTTTTTTTTTGTTTTTGTTTTTGTTTTTGTTTTTGTTTTTTTTGCGGAATAATAATTGGCCCGTGTAGAGATGGAAACAAGTGAATTCGAGTGGGCGCGTTGGCCACATAATTCCCTCACTAGAATACGTATGAAACAGCTATGCCCAGCTTTTAATGAGCCAATTTCTTATCAATCACTACAGATGAGAATCTTTCCTATACAACAGCCATAAATAACTAGATTTCTCGATCGCCTATCACAGTATCGATCAGCGATTTTCGAGGCATTTTAATTGGCCGCGCCGGTGAATTATAACCAATGCGGCGATGAGCCGAGCATTGGTGACCCCCCAGGGAACAGATAAGAGATAGCGACATTAAAAAAACACCGAATGGCAATGGTAAGTCGTAGCGGTAAGCGCCGTTACCATTGTCACTACGTTTCCCGTCTCCCACACCTACGCGGAAAATCTTCCCCCGTGTGACTGACTGACAGTTTCGCTTCGGTGATCGGAGCCGGGGGGGGGGGGCGACTTTCCCAGAACAACGGCATCTTGGCGCCGTCGACTCTTATCTCTCTGAAAAACAACGCGTTTAACGCAACTGTTGGATGCTGTCGCGTCACGCGCCCCAAAGTCACGAATGCCATGACAAGGAAAGGCACCATTTTGCTCAGAAGCCAAGCAAGGCTCAGCAATAGTGTTCATTATTCGAGCAAAGTGGTGCGCCGAAAAGGCAAAGGACCAAGGAGTCACTTTGCTCAACGTCACTCCGCACTTCATTTAAATAAACGAGTTAGATCATTGCGGCAGCCTCTCTCCTCCCTTGCCATCGTCACTGAATTGAACTTTTTAGTAAAACTGTAGCTGCCGCGTGTCCTTGAGCGGAGAAAATTTTGTCGCCAACAACAGTAGCTATTATTTTTTAACTAATTAGCTAAAATATTGTTTATCTAATTATTAATGTAAGGTTAATGTGAAGTTGGGAGTGAGGCCTCTCGCATTTGTCTCTTAGAATGTCATCTGAAATAATGAAAGCGACGAATTTTTTATTTAAGTCTATTCGCCAATTTGTGCTCTCACTTTTGCATTAGCCTTGAGCGAGGGATTTTTGCGAACGGTTATGTGCTTGTGTCTCTATATTACCGCTGCTTGAGAAAAACTTTGCCAGATTCAAGGATTTTCTCATGCTCTTGACAAATACAGAGCAATGAATCCATCTAAAGGCGCTTTTCTAAAAATCTTGACCATTAATATCGATTTTATTTTTCGATTTTATATTTTATTTTGTTCATGTGGCTTTGGCCGCCGACTCAGCATTAATTAAAGTAAAGGGAATCCATTATGGCGACCAGCACGTATTTCGAAGTCTCCCGACAAGACGAATAATAATGTATTAAAACAACCCAATGCTCAACGAGTAACAAGTAAAATGTAGTTATCCTATCTTTATAATTATATACAAATTGTTTATAAGTTGACTACTAATTTCCGTCTAAGGCTGTTACACATCCAGACTATAATTTCTGCTCTTTATGACTCCTGTCCTATTATTATTACTATTATTATTATTATTATTATTATTATTGTTATTATTATTATTATTGTTATTGTTATTATTGTTATTATTGTTGTTGTTATTGTTGTTATTGTTATTATTATTGTTATTGTTATTGTTATTATTGTTGTTGTTATTATTATTATTATTATTATTATTATTATTATTATTATTATTATTATTCATGTAACAAGTTCGGCTAAACTTGTAATAAATGCTACATAAATTGAGAATTTGTATATATTTCTTAGAAAATTGTTGAGCGGAATAAGAACAGAATTTGTCGCTTCATTCGTACATCACAATATTCTCAAACTTTATAAACTCGTATTGTTAACGGGAAAAAATCCAAGCCGATAGAACACTGCGCCCCTCACATACTATTGAATTTCATGTTAAAAGTTTTGATACGCAGCCGTGTACCCGATTATCAGATTTATTCGATACCCCAGCTGGTATGTGTACCAAGAGATCTTCCCCCGCAGCATCCTAATTATCAGTTTCCATCGAGGAACTTTATTAAGCCGACTTCGATTATAACTTGACGTAAAGTTTCAAGAAGTTCGCGCGGCACTTGCCCGAAGGACTTCGCTCTTGCTTACCCTCCATATGCCCATGCACGCACATACGCACACATTAGCCAAACGAGAGCATATGTCTAAGGTTACGGCAGTAGATGGAGTGGATCTGGTTTCCATGATCGGCAAACACGTGCCCAGCGGCACATTAAATTTACAAATCACATGTATTAAATTTACACCCAATATATAGTTATATATTACTAGATTCAATGTACTTGAGCTGTATTGGATCGATTATGTTTGCGCCGTGGGACTCATCAAATTGAGTTGTTAATCCGTGCTTGATGTTGGGTTTTTGGCTGCCGCCGATGTCCTTAACAGTTTGCCGTAATACATAAACGTAATGTACATATATAATACTTGATATTATTGAAATTTTTTATATGAGCTCGTAGCTCATTACGAAGTAGAATTCGATTAATTGGAAATTTCACGCATTTTAATAATTAAATCTTTTTTGCGTTTTTGTTATGTAAAATGTACGCTCAAATTGTAAAATCCAATTCAAAAATAACGAGAAAGAATTAGCTAAAAGAACGAATGAGGCTAGTCAAATTTATTATAAGAAATATGTATTATTTAGTTATTAAGATTTCATTAAGCCGGAAATAAATAGTCCATTTGAAATTTGTTCGTCTATTAGGTATAATTAAAGAGGGTTCTTACTATAATTATATTAAACTTTCATTTAGGTGACTTGAAGTACCACATATAGTTTTAGTGCATATAAATGTGCCGAATATTATTAATATTATTAGCGTTTATAAACTTGTCAAGATCGATAAATTTAATGAATATTAGAAAATAATTTGTAGTTTGAAGTATATTTGATATTTGCACGTGCACGTTACGTATTTTAAAATGAAATTTTTACTTTTTTTTCTTTTTCTCAATTATAAAGGTAAATTCAATAATAAAGGTATACATAAAAATTTATTAAAAAATATTACCGTTGTCTGACTGATTACTCTATATAATTTCCAAAAATAATTATAAACTAGTACTTTAATGTAAAACCAATTTCCTTAAATAATATTAAAAATATTAATATTTGTTGATTGTTTTATCTGTATCTCATATATATATAATAAAAACATTAGGTATTTTTTAATTTTTGTAATAATCAATGTAGTTTTAATTCATCACTATTATTGACCAATTACACTTCACATATAACATATTATTTACACAATAGAGATAATATTTTTCGATTTGATTACTTAAAATTATTTGATATTCATTTATATGACAATGAATTTTGTTGTATTAAGATTTTGATGTGTTCATAATATAAGCTTTTAATAATTCATGAAGTATAAGGAAGAGTGCACAAGATGCTAAATAAGAGATGACAAATAAGTATTAAGAAACACAGACAAATTACCTATGAAATGTAATTTTTCCAAAATAAAATGACATCGTATTCGTGAATTCAGATTTACAACATTATTGTTGTCATTATTGTTGTTATTATTTATTAAGGGAGTGGGCGAATGGTGGATGGGAGAGGCAGAGAGATAGACGGAAAGGTAAAACAAAAGGGAGATAAAAATGGGACGAAGTAAAGGCGAAAAGAATGCAAGATTCTACATCCTCATCAAGTAAATTAATCTACGACGTTTTTTCTCCTAAGCACTAGTTAAGTTTCTTGAATACAAAATTGACGTTGGGCGCGCGCAACACACCAAAGACAATAAGACGTAATTGCGCGGCGCACGTCTGTATGCCATAGCAAGAGAGCGACTCCGTGTACTATATATTCGCGTGTCCTTATGCATTCCGGCTCCTTATGTAAGGGACTGGCGCAGTGGTAAGGAAACACAGACTTACCTCCTTGACAACACCGCAGTAGTAGTTGTACGTCTGTCTTACTCTAGCGCCCGGCGCTTTATTGTAGAAGCCGCCTAACGAGGTCAGCCGATGACAAATCCCCCCCCCCGCCCCATCTCTATCTCTATCTATCTCTATCTCTATCTCTCGACAGCCTCTTCACTTGGCTATTTCACTACTCTATCTACGCTGTCTACGCCGACGACAACAACGATTTTCCTCCTCTTTCTTCATATTTCTAGGCCTTTCAACATTAATACTCGGCTGGGCTAAGCCAGCTGGTATATCTCTTACATATTCGTCATCCGCTCCTCTTCTCTTTCTACTCTTCTCTCTTTTATACAGAGTCTACAGCTTGGCCTGAAAATGCTGCCGTTGCCGTTTTAAGTATGACTTTAGTAAAATTATAGGAGATATAAAAACACGCAGTCTTATATCAATAAACGTTTAAATGTTTGTTTTGGTGCAAATTATAGAGCAGCTCTGGGACTGCGATTTTACATATTTAATGCCCTCATCAAAGCACTTATAATTTTCTATTTTAGCTGAACAAGGTAAAACTCGTAAACAAAGTAAATTAGCTACGTGTAAGCAATTTATATTGAATACTCTTTAACATGATTAATATAACAATCTCGTAGGGTAAAATGATTAATGCTCACTTTTATTAACTAAACAATAATATATTTTGGCTTATAAGTTTGTGAAGATAAAGAAAGCAAAAAGTCAGTCTCGAAGCTAATACAAATTGATATCGACAATGTAATATATATAAAAAATGAAATAATTACAAAATTAATTAATACGTCTTTTATCATTACGAAGATTTTCTTTTTTTTGGTAATATTACATGAATGCACGTTCTTTCGACACTAATGCCTCACTATTATTCTCATATTATCAATTTATTACGAGACTATTTTATTCTACAATGAAATTATATTGGGAAAAAATTGTATTTTAATTGTAGTTTAAAATGTTTCTGCGCAAATAATTAAGTCGACATAGGCACGAATTACCTCCTGAATAATATTTGTAAATGATTCTTACTTAAACAATCCGAACTAAATGATAACAATTTTTTTTGTCTTTCTGGTTGCCCTAGCTTTTCTCTTCATCTCTTCATCTCTTCATCTCTCATTCTCTCATTCTCTCTCTCTCTCTCTCTCTCTCTCTCTCTCTCACTCCCTCCCTCCTTTTCTCTCTGTTATTCATGGGCTTTTACTTCTTAGAGACCGCAGTTGTTCCCCCACTCATAATATACATCGTCGCTGCACTTGTCGGCCTTATTAAATACTGACATTTATATTTCTGAAAATCCGACTCGTCGCCTGCTGACCGACTATTTTTCTCTCTTTCTATCCTCACTTTCCACTCTTCCCCCTTCATCCTCGTTTTACCGATGCCCCATTCTTACCTTATCCATCACCGCTCTTATTCTTTCCCTCCCCATCTCTATCTCCTTTGCAAAAACGTGCATTCGACGATTCGCCCACCCCCTCTCTCCGGCCCAGCCTACCGCCCACCTCCTCGTCTCTCCGCCACCTCTTGATACTACCGCGTCTTTTCACAGTATTGACTTTCTGTCGCGTATGAAATAAAAAAATCTTCAACTACACAACTAAATTTCAAGGCTGGCAAAATGAGATATTTCAGATAAAAATTTTTTTAGAACTTGATTGTCGAGTGACCGTACGATAGCTTAACTGTCTCGGAATATTTCAATTGGGGCCTTCCCAATGCACAATTACAACTGATCCTAAATAAAAACCTATTGTAACAAAAAAACAAAAAAATTAAAAAAAAATAATCAATTTTCTCGCATAATATTGATTCTGCATTGTCAGTCAATTAATTGTAATTCTCTTATTTTCACTGACAACTAGCTATATTAATCCAATAAAAGTCCGTTTCACCTCACAATAATATTTAATACCTTGATACGTATACACACACAATCTCATCGTTAATATATTTTTCTCCTTCGCTATCGCATCGCGATACTATGTAAAAAGTACGAGTATGTTAAGATAAGATTTCACACTTGCTTAAACAAAATAAAAAAATAAGCCACGTTAATGAGCTCGATTTTACTTGGCGCTTAAGAGTCTATTTATATTCAACTTTAGAGGCATTTATTTAATTATAGCCCAAGAACAATAATAGATAAATAAGTTTTAGAAATATTAAAGTCCATCGGTTCCTTTAATTAAGTGATAAAAGCCGAAGGCACTCACTTATTTTAAAATTTTCGGTAGGTATCTTATTTCTTTTATCCGCGTTTCGTATCCCCACTTCCTTTCGTCGACCTAAAACCTGAATCTGCTCAACAAGATCCTCTCACTCGCTCGTCTCATTTAATTTTAAGTCATGGTATTCTTCTTACCTCTGTCTTTCTCTTATTCTGCCTATACCCGACATGCACTATGTCCTTTCCTTCTGTCTCGTCGCAAACGTGATATTTTACCGTAAAAATTACATTAGCTTAAAAAAATCTTTATGAATCCTTCGGCTTCCGACTGGCGTCGCTCCATCGAAAATGTCAATTAAAAATCTTTAATTTCATCGATATTTTTCAAATGTCTAATCAACTATCTCTAAAATATTAAAATATCATCGAGCTTTTATATCAACACTTTAACGCATTTATTGATTTCCAGGGCAATCCATGTTTTATCATTTAATAAAATAACGGACTTTATATTGCGCGCTTTTCATAAGTTAATTTTTTTTTTTTTTTTTGCTCTCCTCCCCTTTCGTAATGATGAGCATTAAAATTGTGTTTGTTTCTATTTAACGTTCGAGGGGCAGCGAATGCATAATAAGCCCGTTTTATTATTACAACGAGAAGAGCGGGATGAAAGGAAAGAAAAAATTGTTTTACAAGTCGGCTTTATATATATTATATTTACTTATTAATAAATTTAAAATAATACTCATTGTGTATGATAATACGATGTTGCTTAATATTAATCGCACACTGTATATTTAATATCTTACAATGCAATGTTTGTTATAAATTATGTATAACTCGCATGATGTACTCGCTCGAGACGTAAGCCGTCCAAGAAAATATGCGCATAATATTTAATTATTCATCGTCCACGGCGAAAAAGATATGAAACCGAGGATAAACAGTTTTTACCGTAATTGGTCGACGAGAGGGCGTGAATTAACCCGGGTTGGGGTTGTGGATGGTAGGGTGTTCGAATATTCTGAAAATGCCCGCTATTAATTAACGATTTAGCTTCACTTTGTTGGCAATATTGTCACGGACCCAAAGCGAGCAACAATTCATCGGCAACAACCGGTTTTTTTTTTTTTTTTTTTTTTTTTTTTTTTTCATTTGCCCCGCGACCTCAAGCGCGGTTATTTATCGGCCGATGAGGCCCATCATCCACCTCGGGGATGTGAGTGGCGTCGGCCTCGGTGTCGGCGGCATCCTCATCCACTCCTCTTTCTCTCTCTCTCTCTCTCTCTCTCTCTCTCTCTCTCTCTTTTATTGCACGATCTATGAAGATTGCATTGTGCGGCGGGCATCATGCGTGAGCGCACCGGCAGATGAATATTCGAGGGCGTATTTTCGCTGCCTCGTATTAGTTATGCCTGCTGATTTAATGGTCCGTGGGCCCTGGGCGAGCGTGGCTCGCTCCTCTAGGGAACGGCTGCTATAATTTTGTTGGCCGAGCGGCACACCGGAGACGGCGTAAGTAGTTACAACTGTTTCGTTTCGGTACTAACTTGAGCGAGCGCCCGTTTGATTTAAGGTGGAGCGACTCGAAATTGATCGGCCATTGTTAACGGTTAACCATGCTAGCGAATGTGCGCACGTCCCTTTTAGCCGCACGGCTTACCCTTAACGAGAGCCCAGCCATGCTCTCGTTATATATTGTGCGCGAGCGAAGGTTCTTGGGGTCGAGCTTGATTTTCTAAAAGTACATTTAGTGCTATGGATCTTACCGTTGCCACGGTCACTTATTACCGTCGTCCGCAATTTGTCGGATTATCGCTTGTTCCATCTTCATACGAGATTTTCCGTGTATCGATGCGTATTGAACTTGTGGCTAATTTGTTTATGTGACGCACGTCCCCGTCAGATGGGCCACAAATTACGGTCGTCATATTATAAAATTGTTGATCATTTCCCGCTTCGTATCAATATTCCGGGATTCGGCGATATATACTTACTTCCTCGATTTTAAATACATTGAATTATCTACCTACGGCCAATTTGTAATCAGTATGTCCCGCAGCACCGAGCAACGATAAAGCTCGACAAATCACGGCTCGACAATCAGCCGTCTCCTCTCCTCTTTTCAATTCGGCCACGCTCCGTTCGGCTGAGTGTCAGATGTACCAAAGAAGGAGCACGAGTAAAGATTACCCTCATCCCCTCGTCCCGGTGGTCGTCCTCCTCCCTCACTTCAACCTCCCCCTCCCTCTCCCTATCTCTCTCTCTCTCTCTCTCTCTATCTCTCTCTATCTATCTCTCTCTATCTCTATCTATCTATCTGAGAAGCTCTGCTTCTATCGAAGCGTTCAATAATCTGAATCAGCAACAGCGCCGAACCCGAACCCGCTTGAAATGCTCGAGAGCTACTTTATACCATGGATTCTTTTATTTTTTTTTTCCTCCAACCCTCTCCGCCTCCTCCTCCTCCTCCTCCTCCATTCCCGTCTCTCTCCGCCATCCTCTCCCCTTCATCCACCCAACCCCATCATCCTTCTACTTCTCCTGATTGTCGCACGACGAGGGTACATGCAGTTAGCTTCTCTCCGTCTTGCTTCTTGAATCGACGACTGCGCCTCTCTGCGTGTTCCACGCATCTTACGTGCCGTGAAAACCCAATGCGAGGAGACGGAGAGGACGAGTGAGAAGGAGAGCTCGCGGAAATCGAAATTCATTACGGCACACGATACGTTTTGGCTGCTCGGGTGGAAGGAAGCAAAGGTTCGGCAGCGTAAGAGGGGGATTGAAAGGAAGTCGCTCATCTATCAAGTTTTTCGGATCTTCTGTTTTTGTCTGTTCGATCGCGAAAGTCCGGTAACTATTGCGGGACTCGATAAATGCCGGAATAAGGAGCGATATTTCTTTTGTACTTGAGAGGAGCCTTGAGAGGTGTTTCCATTGTAACCATAAAGTAGAACGTTGTTTTATCGATAGACTTTTTCTTTGAACGCGGAGAATGAGGGAAGACTGAGAGAGAGAGAGAGAGAGAGAGAGAGAGAGAGAAGAGTTTATTATCGAGGAATTATTAACATTTGCCAGAAATACCGATGAGAAATTTTAAACAATCATTTATTCAACTTAACAATGTTGTAGTAATTTTATACAACAAAACTTTCTCTAATCATTTCTATTTTACGTTCATCTTCATTCATCGATAATTATTCATCATCGCGTTAAATCTTGTGGATACATTAACAAATAACATATGCATAACCATTAATAAATACATGATCATTTGCCATTTACACATAAAGTTAGATAATTAGGGCGACGCGAAGTAGCTCCTTTAAAGAGTTTAATCTTACATCGAACGTAATGAGAATGAAAGCTCTTTGAATAACAAATTTAGCTTATGTTGCTTGTACAGCATCATAAAATTTGAAGTAAAAATTGAGAATTATTTTCATTTCAATTAATATTTCAGTAATTCAGTATGAGATTCATAAGTTCCTAAATCTGCACATAAGCCCTCGTAATTTTAAGATAAATGTTACATTTTTAAAAGATATTTACAATGTCCGAGCTCGGATACGTAAGTTATGCGGCTTAATATAGCATTCTTAACATTTATTATTATATAGTAGTGGAAAAATGTGGCTTATCCGAAGCATATTTATATGAAAGGTAAAATACAGCAATCGAAAGTAGTAGGTCCGAGTACCCGAATGTTGATGGACGTTATAGGAGGAATAACGTTAAAAGCTGCAATCGATCGTTGGTAAACCTTATAAATTCCCTTTTAATCCATCTCTGGTTGCAATGTCATGAATAAAGCATGCACACTTTAATTAGCTGTTATCGATTTTCGGTAATCTTCGCTACCTATGGCAATTGTGACGTTTATTGGCAATATGCCCATCGGTTGAGTATAATTTTAAGCAAAAATGTTTTTACAGCATAAATTAATGTTTACATAAATTTCAAATTCATTAGCCGCAACAAGTAATTACGAATCGTAATTTTATAATAATTATAATCCAATATTTGCCATCTTCGTCAATAATGTAGCATCATAAGTGCTTGGAGGGAGCCCCGTGCGTGCATTCATTCATTCATTCATCGAGAAATATTTTTAATGCAAAATAAACGTAATATCATGGCGGCAGTTCATTCAATCAATTCAAAATATTGGCTATTGGCCTATTCGATATATTGTATTATCTATTGGTTTTTTTCTTTTTTTCATTTTGAATTTCAAATTCATAAGAGATAAACAAACATTTGCTTCATTCGTACGTTTCTATAAGATGAAAATTTTAAAAATAAATCCAGAAGAGATATTTAAAAATTTTTTCGACCTAATATTATATTTTTTTTTAATACGAGATTTTTCATTCGTATGCCAATGAAAGCAAGACGATCTTCTCTATCGTCAATTATATGTAATTTCTATTGGAAAGTATTAAAATTATCCAGTGGAATAAGCTCCAACATTTTTCGCACGAGCATAAGTCACAACATTTATGCGTATACCTAAATATTTAACATCTATTTATTTATCTATTATTTTATAATATATATTACGTTATGGCTCGAGCGTCCGATAAGCCATGTAATGTATGATTTCCAAAATCAAGTGAACCAAGTGACCACCAATTCAGTGACGCTCTCAAGGCTCAACCACATCTTGAAATGCGCGTGAAAATTTTGCGTTACAAGGGCCGCTGCAAGGGAGAAAGGCACGAGAGGTGACAAGTGCAAAAGATAATGGGAGGACACGTAGAGTGAAAGAACGGCAGCGTACGTTGGTGGCGGTGGTTGCAACGACAGCGACGTAAAGCAGGTGGTCGTGGTACTTGCAACCATACTGTGCCATAAGCCAAGGGTACGCGCCAACAGCAGGTTTTATGGGGGATTTTGCGAGGTTTCTTCAACAACGGATTACACGGCCGTCTTCGTATAATTCACTTATAACCCTTTATTTTCGTGTCATTTCTTCATCCGCCCCGTCTCACACTCCCCTCTCATTGTAATCCCACTCTCTGTCTCTGTCTCTCTCTCTCTCTCTCTCTCTCTCTCTCTCTCGGCGCTCTCCATACTCTTTGCTTTCCTTCTAATTTCTTAGGGATGTTCCGACACCAATAATAGGTTTCATACAAAAAAGAAAAAAAAAAAAAATGCCTCCCATTTGCATTGGAAAGATGGTAATCCATTCTGTCGGCTACTTCGTCGTCGTCGTCGTCGTCGTCGTCGTCGTCTTACCTCGTGGTTGTCTAACCATAGTTGGCAAATCGAAATTTACTTTGCTCGTCGGCCAAAGCGTCAGACTTTCTAATAGTGTTTTGCTTATTTAAAAATCATAAAGATTTCAGCTTTGCGCTTATTTATTTATTTATTTATATATATATATATATATATATATATATTGTTTTTTTTTACATTTCCGCGACGAGCTCCGTCGTCAAAAACTCGACTAGTAGATCTTCTGATGACATTTGCATCGAATTTTCAAATTTTCGCCAAACATGTTTGCATTAATATTTCCTTTCATGCCCCCATAGTTGAAAAAACGTATGTCTTATGGGAATGTTCAGTTATTATTATTAGTTTTTGTTGCCGTTTTATTGTTTATGGTAATCAAGTTTGTCGACTGTTTGCAAAAAAAAAAAAAAAAAAAAAAAAAAAAATTTTTAAGAAAAAAAAAATTATTACGTAAAGAATGATTTTATAAAAATTTTAAATATTCTCCAGCAGGATATTATTATTTAATTAAAAGAGTTTGTTTATTCGGATAAAAATGTTCGCCCCTAATTATCAATGAAAAAATAGTTCTTTTCAATTTCTCCGATCGCTATAAATAAAGGGTCGAATGAGCGAGAGAGGAATATCTGAGCATTAATGTAAGCGCGTCTCTCCTCATAAACGAATATCCATGTTGAAAAAAAATGTGTAAACGAGATGTAAAAAGTACAGTACAGCTTTTTCCCCGTCATAGCCGACGATATATAAACGGCGTTGAAGGTGGAGAGAGAAAGGGGTCATAGTGCACTATTGGGTAAAAAGTCTGAGCGACGCAGAAAGCAGCGACTTTGGAAAGCAGCGGCCGACAATTTTCGCTGGGACGACAGATTCGCTGAGAATCGTGGATGTGAGGAGGACGCGGTGAAAGGGGCTCTTGGCACTTGGGCTTTGTCGTTTGTAAATCTGCGTGTTCTCGCGGATGGAAATCCGCTTAGTTCGCCGGAAAATTTTGTCGCGATTATCTTCCAAGTCGCCTCGGTCCTCGTTATCTGCGAGGCAAATCTCTCGCCTATCAGTGATAATTGCACGTCAATCTTGACGCTCGCCTCGTGTATCGGCGCTACGTTGCAGAAAAGCTGTTTCGGAAGTTTGCTCGCCACCTACCGGGAAACGTGTCGTTCCGTTTCGTTTAAGCGACATTCTCGTCGCTTCGACGCTTTCGACTAGCAGAATTATGCCCGAGAGCCCCGCATATTAAGATTTTAATTCGTGATAATATTGGCCAAGGCTATTTATCCAAAGCATCCCAAAGCATTCGAAGAATCTCGGTTTATAAAGGAAATTGCAGTTGCCCTCGATTTACTTCCTTAATACGTTGGCAAAAGTTAGGAATTATTTACGTAAAATGTAAATGATATGATATCCAAGGGCTTTACGGCACTTGTATAATATTATTTATTTTATCATTTTAGTCCTAAAGGAGGAAAAATAAATGTCAGAAGAAAATTAGCGCTACATGCAGAAATACAATACCGAGAATGTTAGATTCTTCGTTTTCACTTACTCTGGCCAGTCATTTTTCTTTTTCATTTCGCTTCGCTCGCTCGCGCGAATTTATTTTCAAAGCAGGTCAGTACGTGAGGCGAAATTTCAGTGTGCACTCACCTGTCGCAAACAAGAAAAAGTGAAAAGAAGAAAAGAACAAGTTCCCTACAAATAAAATAAATAGCTCACGGGTCCTTTATCTTCTCTATAAATATGCTCTTAAGGAGTCTCGTGGAGAAATTAAATTAAATTAACAAGCAAGCATAATCTTTATTTATTTCATCTACCACCCACCCACCCACCCACCCACCCCACCACCCCTACACTAGCAAATTTATTTGAATAAGCAATAGATTTATAATTAATGTTCAGTTTTACTTACTTAATAAGTCACATAAATTCCCACGGTTACCAACTAAATTTCTTTGACTAATCCATCAACGAAGTTCTACAATATATTTACTTTTTTTCTCTCTCATTTATTAAAAGAGTGGCTCACTCAGTTTAGCAAGTAATCAAATTTTTTTACAGACTATGTCGATGTTGCATATTGTTGAAAATATTGTTTCAACAAACGATAATTTCAATACGCTATCAACGATTTCAACGATATCAATAAATATCGGGATTTATCTCAATTATTTTCTCATTATTATAAATTCAAGTTTTACGATCAATAGCTTTTACAATGGAAAAAGTAATCGAGGTAACAATGCTTATTTATTATTGGATAATAAATGTAATAACGGCTATATCAATACGCGTAACCTTATAAAGATTTAAAGATGAAAAATTAATCGTTGTCGTGGATATAACAAAGTAAATAAAATAGTTATTGTGTGGGAATCTCGATGGACCAGTATTCGAGATTCGTGCTAACCTAAAGTTTTCATTCCCCAATACGTTTGAATGTAATAATAGCAAGGTATATTGGATGTATGTCGTGACGTGTCATAAATTAGTCGATCATCCCTAGAAGAATTCGGCATTATGATTTCAAATTCCGTGGCTCGTGTCTCGATTATATCGGACTCGTCGTTGCTGATCTTTGAAAAAGCTCGTATACGTGCCGCTGCTTACACGGCCCGACAATATATGACAGACACACACACGACACACACACACACGCGCGCGCGCGCGTACATATACGCGTACAGGCGTACTCATTCATTCGATTATTTTTTGGGTCATCTAATCGCGAGGAAAGAAAATTTTGCACTTTCATTTCTACTGGCGCACTGCCGACGTGACTCGGTGCGCTCGACTATTCGATACCTTCCCCCTTACCACTTGAGTTCCCAACTGAACTTCCGCACATCATTCAACCATCTCATTACTCATGTTTATTAAACTTCCCTATAACAATAAATAAAGTCTATCCTATATCTCGATATTTTCAATCAAATACATAGGACCTTCGACTAAAGAAAAGTGGAATGATTTTAGCGTGATGTTTCATTGCGTATTCGTGATTTCATTTAAAAAAAAAAAAAAAAAAAAAAAAAAAAAAAAAAAAAAATATATATATATATATATATATATATATATATATATATATATTGAATGTTAACGATTAAAGAAAGTTTAAGGGAAGCGTCGCGCCTCGTTTTTTACTAAAACATAAAATTAAATTAAGTTAAACACTCGTAGTTTATAAAAATGGCTGACAATGAATTCTTAAATATTAAAGAAGCAAAAAATAAATCAATAAATCAATAGATAAAAAAATGTTTTCTTACATTTCAGATAAGCAATTATAAGTCTCCTTAAATTGACCTTATAGGCAAGAAAAAGAAATTTATTAAGGAATAAATAAGTCGTGAAGAATGACTACAACTCATATAAAAATTGTCCTACTGCTCACTGAATCTAGCCGTGAACAAATTAATCGAACGCTTTATCAAATGGAAGAAAACAATTTTAATGAACGAAAAAAAAAGAAAAAGAAAAGAATAATAATAATAATGAAAAAACGAGGATAGAGCGGTGAGCTTTTGTATGGACCAGTGACTTTTAGAATGTGGCTTTAGTCTTAAATGATAAATCCCGTCCCAGAAATTTAGTAAAACCAGCCGCCGGGATTGAAATATTATAGAAATAAAAATCGGCCCTCGGCAATCAATTTTAATGCGAGAGCGAATAATACTCGAAGAATATCAAAGTTTTGGCGATTGCGCAAAGAAAATGACGAAGCACCGCGGCTGAAGTATCCGGCAAACAATGGACAATTTATTATGCTTCGCATCCACTTGCAACAATGACATTCCTTAAAAATCCTAGTTCGTCGCGTTCGGCGTAAAAGACGCTGTAGCTGGCACACGCGTCCCTAACGATCGGAGACAGTCCCCCGAGATGATAAATGGGGTCCGGGGCGGGGGCCCCTTTTAACAATGCGGTTCCCGGCAAAACCGAAATGACATCCGCTCGACGGTGCGCCTCCCTTTCAAGTCGCATTACGCTCTTCGATCTCCCTACCGTCACCGCCCACCTCCCACCTCACACCTCCCACCTCCCACCTCATCCTCCTCCCACCTCCTCCTCCTCTTCCTCCTCCTCCTCCTCCTCCTCCTCCTTCTCACCCTCTCCCCGCACCTTATCCAAAAATCATCACCTTCGAACCTTCAGCGATCCCAGCCAAAATTTGCGCTATCACGGACGCACCGATAATCGCAGTTTGCGCTCTTACGCGCCGATTGAGTTTATCGTCGTAGGGGCGAAGTTCATGGTGGCCGAGGCTTTCGAATCGAAATCTCGAGAATCGATGTACAACGTTAACGGTCGAGCGCCGCTTTCCTTTTGCTTTCCAGGCGACATTTTATCTCTCGCGCTTCCCGATAAACAAATTCATTAGAATTGTCAGGCGAGCAGAGAGGAGAACGAATGAAAATATAAGTCGACGAGCTTCTACTCACACAGTGTCATCGACCACTCTTATCCATCCACCCGTCTTCACTATTACTTACGTAATACTTACCGAGCACCCGCAAATACATTGTACATTCAAAGTATTAACTCTTCGCCGTGGAATATTGTGCCTCTGGACGTCAGTCTCCCATCTGTGTTCTTTACTTCGTAAATTTAACGTTTCCCAATCTACACTAATAATTAAGTGAAAATTCTTATTTTGCCAATTGTTTTGCGCTCTACTGGAATTATAAATTACTATTATCGTCCGCTACTTTTTACTCTATCAGCTGCCGATAATCTGGGATGTTGACATGTATACACGTCGTAAACGATAGAAAATCGAATGATATATAATCAATATATTGATATATTAATGTGCGAAATAAATAATGCTAATCGCGGTAGTAACGAGTACTTGATATCACTTTATACAAGTCTTCACTATCGTCTTGTGTGAGGCGAAATGCCTCTTTAATGATAAAGCATCTCAAAAGTTGTTGAATGTAAACTTTTTCCAAGACAATTGGGACATTACAAAAGACATTTTATAAATTTTGTCAATATGATAAGTATGTGATACGATACGTAAATTTCTAGAAATTAAGAATAACAGTAAAATAAAAGTCCGAACATTTATAATAAATTTGCTTGATGCTATGCTTGTGAAAAACATCGATCGATCGATCGATCATGCACGATATTCGACCGATTTCTATGTCGAATAATATAAGAATAGCCCGACACCGTCTTATGCAATGTTGATAATGAAATTTGCACGACTTATACGCATACATAGCGTATTTATTATTATTAATTTACTTTATTTAGTTTTTTAGTCTGCAATTTACAGTCTTGCAGCAAGTTTCATTACAACGACGGCAATTAATCGATAAAACTTTCAATTCCCTTTGACAATTCTCTGAAGTGCCGGATAGGTAACCCAATGCCGAAGATGCGACATGCTTAAATGTATCAAGGAACTCTCGCGCCTTAATTTTTGTCGCTACGAGTGCCTAAACAAAGTGCCATTGTGATCTCGTAAACCTACCACCAAGACTTTACACAGCTGCGCCTTATCAACTGCGCAACAGTCAGTTTCTATAACGAATAGACCTCCCTAATTTCCATTCCTTATTTCTCTGAGCGAAGAATCCTCCTTCGCGCGCGAGATATAAACTACCAAAACGATATTAATTAGTTAAGAAGCGCCTCGAGAGGAAAGGAGCAGCCACTCGAACCAACACCGCCAGAGACATTCAAGATGCGACTGCGATACTTCATCCTTTCAAACTCCTACTTTTATTCCGCGCTTTTTTCAACACAAGCCACTTTGTAAAGTGCAGTCAAGTTATCTTGTGGACGAGTGTCTTAAAGGGCGCTTTAACTTTTATTCTCAAATGCTCTTATAAATATTAGTGTCTTTGTATTATTAGTCTGTTATCATAAGCGCATTTTCTTTCAATCATTCCAAAGTACATTGAATGCACGAATCTGTGTAATTAAGACGGCACTGCAAACTTATAGTAGTATTGTTTGTATCTTAATAAGAGCTCGCACAGCAATCTCCATGTATTTATTTAAGAGGAGTATTTCAAAAGAGGTTTGTCGAGCATCGCTCCGACTAATATTTGCAAATTCGATATAATAATAACAATGAGAATAAGAATAATTATAAGAAGAAGAAGAAGAAGAAGATGAAGGAGGAGGAGGAGGAGGAGGAGGTGGAGGTGGAGGAGGTGAGAATAAGAATAATTATAAGAAGAAGAAGAAGAAGAAGATGAAGGAGGAGGAGGAGGTGGAGGAGGAGGAGGAGGAGGAGAAGGAGAAGAAGGAGGAGAAGGAGGAGGAGGAGGGCAAGAAGAATAAGAACAACAAGAGCAACAAAAACAACAAAAACAAAAACAACAAACAACAACAATACAAATTAATAATAATAATAATAAATATTAATTAATAATCATAATAATAGAAATAACAATATTAAGAGTTATGTTAAGAAAATTATAGAAACCTCTCTTTCATAATAATATAACTTTCATACATTTCACTCTTTACACTCTAGTTACAAACTTTCAAAAATTAATATTCTAAATGCAATAAAGAGCGGCCGAGTTTCTTATTTTTGTTAAAGTCTCGAAGCGCCTCTAAAGCTATTGTTTATAAAACTAATGCCCTCGCGCCTGAAGCGCAAAGATTAACATTACCGGACGATCCCGAGAACCTCCGACGAATAAATTCCATTTTCTTTCTCCTTGTTAAATAAGCAAGTCCCGATGATGCTCCGATGGTCAGAAATTGAGCACAACGTGAGCCATCGAACGCGCATGCGCATAGATGTATCCACATGAGAACACGTTCATTACTCAAAAAACGATCTTGACGTACGCTTATCGGCCGCAAGTTTGGATAAATCGGTTTATTACCACATTTTGAGAGAAAGAGTGGGCGAGGACCGAGATATGGATAAATTCTCCAACGACGAAATACAATATCGTCGTCGTATTTATCATCAAGGCCGTCTTCTACCGCGAATCCCTCTAGCCAAAAGAGTTTTTTCTTTTCTTTTCTTTTAGAGACATTCGGTGAATTTCATTTTATGTATAAAATCACGAGTGTTTAAGACTTGGCACTTATCTCTCTCTCTCTCTCTCTCTCTCTCTCTCTCTCTCACTCTCTCACTCTCTCCCTCCCTTCCCCCTCTCTATCTCTCTTTCTCCCACATCCGTAACTCCTGTTTCTCTTGCCCGTTTGTGTATAACCAAAGCATTAATTTTTCGTCGTAAGCTCCCTGGATTTTTGTTCTCCTCTTTTAACTTGGCTTTGCAACTCTACTACTCTCTTTCACTCCTTTCATTACTTTATTTTTGCCATTTCCAACCGCGATATTTTAAGAAAGAAAAGTATGACAAAAATGAAATAAGGTATAACCTTAATATCATCGTTCTGATTGTAAGGAAAGATAGGCATAAAAGGAGGAAAGCAAAGTTTTCTACTTATTTGAATAATAGGATTTTAAGTCTTTTGTTGGTTGTTAAAACTTTAAGTCATCGATTTTCTTTGTCTGCGCGAGTGTAGAGCAAATTTTCCCTTTTATATCTATATTACTTTACATCATTTATTAAAATTTTTATGTAAATATAAAAAAACTTTGCCATAATCATTTATTTATTATACTAATTTATTATTGGACGCAACAAGATAGAGAAAAACGTAAAACTTGGTTCAACTTTTATCTTGAATGAAAAATTCTTTAATACAAATTAACAAATCACAAATTCAGATTTAGCAATTCGCTAAATGAAAAATAATGTTTAATTGACGTTTAAAGTAAGTAGGTAATGTATTATCCAAATAAAGAATAGTCGAAATAAATATAAAAGATTATGAATAGTTATGCTGGATCAACCTTATACAAATCGCAGAATATAAAAGACGAGAAAAGTCAAGTACAACATTCCTTCGGCAATATTTTTCTACATTTTTAGGTTATTGAAATGATTGTATTTCACAAATGTGTATTTCCCAGATATTCAATGTTGTATATAAGTTCAAGTATTTATTCTTATCATAACTAAAAGTATACCTTTCCTGCTTTGCTCCACATTTCTCGTGCGTCTCTGCCCGAACTTTTATGTTTGACGATATTCAGAGAAGCGTATGCATTATTTTCTTTGGCTTTTGCGATTTGAGCCCCGCATAGGTACATTTTTACTTTTACATAAAATACGTTGTATTAATATAATACAAGCTCATTAATGCTCTCTTTATACAATATTTAATATATGTAATGCATAAATATACTTTCGTCTGGCATTAAATATACTTAACGTATCAAAACACTTGCAGAATAAACTCAGCTAATGTAATTAAAATTCTATTATTTCACTGAAAAATTAGTCTTTTCATACAAAGTGCTTTTACCTTATGGCCAGAAAATATGTACATTTCTTAAAGCTACTTTAATTATGATAAAAATTCAACAAAAAGTAAATGTAAATGAAAATGTAAATACAAATGTAAATGAAGATACATAGTCTGTTTATAGTTGATATATATATATATATATATATATATATATATATATATATATATTTTTTTTTTTTTTTTTTTTTTTTATAACCATAGTTATATAAATAATATTCTAATTAAATATATATATATATAGATATTATACTTTAAATTATGACAATTAATATTGATAATTTTGCAATATCGGCTTAAAATTTGAAATACAAGCAAGATAACAAACAATTAACTATTCAATGATTAGGCAAATGATCTAAAGATCATTTTATACCAGTAATTTAATGTAATAAAGTACTGTATTAATCTGCATTATATAATATTACATGTTTCAATTATATTTTGTAATACTGCACTCGTGTCACATCATGTTGAAAATGTAAAGATTTTTATAAATTTCCTGCATTGAGTGTGGGTTTTTTGAAAACGTAATTAAATTTAATTCTGATTTATCTGCTTATAGTACGTAACTTACAAGCAATTTTCTTTCCTGGAAACAGGCCACGAGTATACAATTATTTTCGAGACAATATTATTTTTATGTTAAATTAATTAATTATATGTTCTCAAATGCGGTAGGTAGGATGGATCGTACATTTATTGAATATAATCCAAAAGATAATTGAACTATGCTATTCAAAAGAGCGATTCTATAAGTTCTTTTTCTTCTTTTATTTATATCTTACTATTACCATTACTATGAGCATCAAAGTTGATTGTTAATAAACAAAGTTAATTTATTCAAATTTTTTTAATAAATGCATATAATTGAATTTCATGAAAATCGATAGTGGGTGAAAAAAAAAAGGGATAAAAAAGGGAAAAAATATTATTTGTTAATCAAAATTGTCAAGGCGATAATATCAATTTTTCTCTAAAATAATGAATTTCACGTCACTCGATATGTAAAAGAAAAAGTGACAATGGCGAATAAAGTTGAAAACATAAAATCAATCCCATCTTACTGTCGGAATGAACGAACGCACCTTCGTCAAAACTTTCCGTGCAAATAAAAACAACGTTTGAAAAAAGCAAATGTAAACAGAGTCAAGCAAAAGGTAATAGTATTCACTGGGCTCTCGCTACTTTCTCGGAACATGTGCACTCTACATGCTCACGTACACTCTAGTCTCACTACAAACTCTGGCCACACATAGAAAAAATATGTGTAAACGTAGGCTAGTCATAAAAACCGCCAATTACCTTACGTCCTCGTGCACACTTACGTCTACACGCGTATGCACACAGGCGTGCACTTATGTGTCTCTGAAGGGGCGGTAGGGGCGGTAGGGAGGGGAGGGGTTGGGAGGGGTTGGGAGGGGGGGATTGTATGGGGGTAGTGGAGCGTTTATTTCATTACGTCGTTTACGCAACTAAACGTAACTAACGTAATTACCGCAATTTCACATCACACGCGCTAAGTGGTAGGGCTGCTGCGGCTTGGTCGCGGCGGTTAAAGACCAACAATTTTATTATATCCGTGACCAGCAAATGGACTCCTCTACATCTTCATTCCTGTCTCCTTTCAAGGCCCGACGAATATTCACTAAGCAACCGCTACCTTTATTGCCACGCTCCTTATTATCGAATCCTTAACTTTTCGACAATAGCAATCTGGAGCATCTTACATATTTTACCAAGAGAATTGTAATTTCTTTGCAATTAATTGTTTTGTAGACATTATTAACAATGTAAATTTTAATCTTAATATCCGACAAAGTAGGAAGAACTTTAAAAAGGAATAAAATAGAAATAAGCGTATAAACAATTTTTGTTAACATTATTGTGCATAAGAATTATTAAGCTTCTAAGTATCTGCCGATTCGACTAAATGAGTATTTGAAAATCCAAAACTATGGTGATTATTATTATTATTATTATTATAAAATATATTTAACGAATGGATGAAGAAGCTTTTAGTATATTGTCATTCTAATTCTAAAGATTTTACCAATAAAAGATTTGAGAATATTTGCATTTGTTATTGAAGGATTGCATGTTCTTCGTTTAAAATAGAAAGAGTTGAGTAAAATTTTATTCTAAGATTCAAATGCATTAATTTTTATTTCATCCAATATTCATGCTACTCGTGCGAATTTCATCCCGGCGAAATCAATTTTGTCATAACGTCCGAGTTTAGGTAATTATAAAGTATGCCAGAATAAATGACACTTTCCGTTTCAAATATTTATTCCAGCTAACGTGCCTGGAGCAATACAAGTCGGCGAAGGTTTCTAAACCCATTCAACTAGCAACATTAGATTATTGTATTATTTATTAATGTGATTTTCCTTTAATCGCGTACTTCTAGACATATTCGTGAAGATTTTACACTTATATGATCAAACATAGATGGATTACAATGAAAGAGTCGCCTCGTTACAATAAAATAAGAATTTCATTATCATAGCTCAATATATTAATAAATTCATTTTCAAAGATATCATTACGCACTTATTAAAATAATGATGGATATATGGAAAAAATATTAATAAAATAAAATTGTGTATTTTATGTATCATATAAATACGTCGGTACGTTTCTTTGGTAAAGAAAAAGAAAAAAACAAACTTTATCGTTATATTTGATACTTTTCAAATATTAAAGCACCGTTAGACTAGTTAATTTTGTCAAATAAAAATGCAACGGTAGCCGTTATGGTATTATTATTCGATGTTTGACTTTAGTCTTTATGTTTACTTTATAAAAATTAAAAGCAATTTGAATCGTCTGAGAGATAATGATAATTCCTGTATAATAATACAGGATTCCTGTATTACCGTTCTCGGTAGTAATGTAAAAATTCAAACAATCTATAATTGAAAATTAACAGTCGTCAATTGATAATTACCAAATCAATTACAATGACATATGAATAACTAACATCGAAAAATCTTAATACGAATAACATAAGACTTACTACACTTCCAAATCGCAACTTCCTCTAATTATCAATAACATTCGAACTTTCTAAAATCAGATACGCATATTGAAGAAACGTTTGCATTTTTAACAAACACATTATACGTGTATTATAACGATTATAATAAAAAAAACTTTGCTTATAAACAGCTTATAAAGGTTGTAAGTAAATGATAGTCGTATGAATTTCCTACTCGTGATGTATTAGCTCGCAGTCTCCGTACCATCGATACTGCGGAACAAAAATTAGCTTTCAAAACAACTTTGTAAATATAATATATCGTTTGGATATAAGCAGGTGGAGTCAGTTGAAGCCTACCGAAGTCGAAACTTATATCGAAAATAATACCCTGGCACGCGAGGACGAGCCGCCTCGTTGAAAGGAAGGGCTTTAATAGCAAAGGCACGCACATGTATATATATATATATATATATATATATATATGTAATCAATAAGAGGGAGCGAAAAGGTGAGCCGAAAAAGGCCGATCACAAAAGAGCGGCGATCGTCCAACGTGATGCGACGTGGCCAATGTCCGGGAATGTTGAACGACAAAATCGCGCCGTAAGTGGCATTGTCCGAATGGCCAGGCCCCCGCGTGAATAAATTCCGTGTCGCTGGAGGCGGCGACTTGAATATGAAAGGGCATAAATTACATTCGCCGGCTGGCGGAACGAATCGCCGAAAAGACTACTCTGGCAGTATCCCCTTCCCCCTCGCGCAACCCCATCCATCGCCCCACCAACACTAACCTACAACGCACACCTTGTCGCCATAACCCTCCACTACACACCGCCCTCCCTCCCTACCTCCCTCCCCCCCCCTGATAATCCCTAACCCCTCTTGACACCGCGGGATCCTCTTTTCGTCGCATCGGCTCTTACTCCCCATGCGCGACTTCTCGATAAAAACCCGCGTTTGTGCCGGCGTATCGGCCGCCTATGGCGGAGGTGGCGATGGTAGGGCTCGAGAGTCGAGCTTCAGTCAAAGGGAACAGAAATGGTGGTTTCTTGAGAGTCGGGGGGTCCGAATGACGGGTACGGGACCTTAATGTCTTCGCTTGTGTATCGTGGATGGAATTATCGGGGCCATGTAAATACTCGAAGGCGGCGCTACCACTAGCGCATGCAATTCGCTCCTTTGACTGCCGCGACAAGCGTTTCGGCGATATTGACAGCATTGTACGTCTCGATCGTCGCTGCTGTTGATTCACAGGGAGAATAGAGCGGAGCTTCGGACACCGAGATCAGCTCCAAATGCCCAATCGTCCAATTAATAATCAAGGGACGTTTGTTCGTTTACATTCGTTTACAGAAAAACTTGGCCCTCGAGGTCAATAAACCGCGCAATAACAAAAGTATTATTATGATTTATCTCGGTGTCGGTTAGAGTGCTCGTTCGTGTAATAATTACATTATCGAAGCAGGAAAAGTAGTTTTTAAGGATCGTCTGGTAGGAAACGAGGGATCTACAAATGCTCTCGGCATGAATGCTTAATATTAATATGTTCATCATCATCGTCGTCATCATCGTCATCATCGTCATTATCGTCATTATCGTCATCATCGTCATCATCGTCATCATCATAGCTAAACCGAGTATTGATAATTTCATTAACACAGTTCACGCATTCCCGTATTTAATAATAGCGTTAAAGAGTTGTGGTGACGAAAATTGTCGACGATCATACTTATTATGTATGGCCTTATTGGATGGCCGGAATAAAATGAGTAAAAAATGTTGAAGGGGAGGGAGATTTCTATTGACTAAATGAATGATAAAATGTATTTAAAAATTTCGTACACTATTCAATTAAAATTATGAAATATTTAACAGAGAGTTAAACATTATAACAATAGGCGCTTGAAATAGAATATTATAAGGGGGCATAATATTTCGCGTAGAATTCCTTTGTCGAGGCCAAACAAATACCTCTGGCCAAAAAAGTCTCCAAATTTTCCATGTCTCGGTTACCCTTTTATACTTTCTATCTCGTATGCTTTGGAATCCTACAGCGTGTACATTTACATACTCCATGTGCCACTGACGGTACATATTTTATTTATCAGATATTTCTCACATTCCCGCGCTCCTTCTCACTCACTCTCTGTCTCTCTGTCTCTCTCTCTCTCTCTATCTCTCTCTCTCTCTATCTCTCTCTATCTATCTCAATGTTTTTATATACAATAGCAGTCATCTTGGTGCTCGCCAATCGAGCTTCTTTCCAATTTTTGGACTGCCATCTGCTTTCTCGTTTTCTTATTACATTTCCATTGCCATAACTCTCTTCATCGCTTTCTACATCATCACAAACACACTCTCGAAAGTATCTTCGCGTCTTCCTTTTTTTTGCTCGCTCTAGCGGTGCTCTAATTCTCGCCCTTCTTCGCTATTGACCTTATTCTCCCCTTGTCCGTCGCCGCTAACGAATCTTCCAACTCGATAATGTCCGACCAACTTGATAGCCAACTTTCTACCTGAAAGCTCATCCGACTCTAGAAATCATCGCGTTACTCGCTTTCTCCAACTTTTTTCTTTAATCATCGGCATCCATTGTCCTAGCACCTTTTTCAATCCAGCGAGCATGGGCGATTTATCGTAAAGCTCGGCCCATTTTCCATCGCCCCTGCGCGCTATTAATACTGGGCGCGCTTCGTGATCTATCGGGTGCCCCCTTAAGCTTCTTAGCTTCCGTGCTTGGAGCTTTCGCTCGATAGGCCTCGTTACAATTGCTCGACCGGCGCACTAGCCTGGGACACCCGAAAAATTTGCTTGGCTCGTCCCACTCCGATTCAACGACATCCACTCCAAGGCCTACTCTCCCCGAGCTTCCACAGAATGCATTTCGGTATTCCATGAACTATTCGTCGATTAAATGAGCGACATCGTGCATGTTGTTCAATTGTAAGCCCTGGGCGTACCGTGGATGATGGATGAATTTGGCTTATGGGGCATACGGGGTTAAGCAGCTACGACTGGAATCTGCCCGTTTAGAGTAGCGAAAGCAACGCTTCTTCCTGAAATTTCTTGAAATTGACCATTTTTTTCTTCTTTTCTTTTTTTTTTTTTCTTCTTTTTTCTTTTTCTTTTTTTTCTTCTTTTTTTTTTCTTTTTTCTTTTTTCAACATTTATCGGTCATAACTGGCCGCCGATATCGATTTCAGAAAACATTTGATGCCGTTCCGGAATTACGTTCATCTCGTTTATGGGGCTGGCGATATTTATAACTTTACTATCTCGAAAATACGTTAATCTAAACAATTCCCAAAATCCCCCTGGAAATCTTATAATTTCAAATGACTTTCATTGTCTCTACTACCTCTAATCATCAAATTTTCTTTTCTCAGCCAAGAATAAGAATAAGAATAAGACGAAGATAATCGAAGAAGAATAATACGTTCTAATAGAATAAATGAATCGATTTAATTGAAATTCGTGGAGTGGCTTATCGAACACGATATGTTTCTAATCAAGTACTCTTCGGAATTCCCCTTTACCTCGGTCACGCACCTACTCTCATTACCTCGCGCATCTACTCCAATTCTCAGAATACGCATTTGAAAATTTTATGGTGGTCTATCGGTACACATTCCATTTGTTATGAATGTTCGCTCTGCGACGTTGTTGCCCCCTTCCTTCCTACATCAATCCATACTTTTCAATATTCAAATAATTAACAAATGATAATTGTGCACGATGTGAAGAATATTCACACCGACCGATCGAAATTATTTTCTAATAATTCTTTATCTCCATATACCGTACGTATACTTTCGCTGCTCATTTGCACAAATATCATCAATGCCGATGCTTAACCAGCCCGTCCCATAGATTATCGAGCCAATACACGAGCCAATGGCAAATTATGAATGTATTTATTACAAATGAAAAATCGATGAAAAAACAACAACGATTTACAATAATTTACTTTATTTCAACTATTTAAATTTGAATTCTCCGTGCGGATATTCTCCATTCTTTCAATTGTAAATATGCAATGTATGATAATAATGTGGAAGCTTAAATTCACTGCTGGCTAAACTCGCGGAATAATATTTTTAATCTTTGATAAAATAATGATATACTATGAATTTAATTTTACATTAAAAAAAAAAAAAAAAAAAAAAAAAAAAAAAAACAAGAAAATTAAATTAAAATAAAATAATATAAAAACATTAGCCGCGTGTATACTCGTACGATTTCATAAAAATTATCTTATTCATATTACGGATTTTTATAATTCCATCATTCTATCGTCTCCTACAATATTGAAATAAAATTCTCAAATATTAAATTATATTTCACATTACTTTTAAATATTCAATATTTTACATTTTACAATATCGCTGATCATATAGCTTACTTACAAAAATCTGCTATTTAACGCTTGTAATTTTGATTATTTTAGGCTTATCTTTAAATCGTTAAAAGAATAAGGAATTATTTATTGAAGAGTTGTATCGTTCAGCGATTATTTGTAACAACATTAGTAAACGAGCTATCGTAGAAAGGATTTAATTTTACAATTTCACTAGGCACCTTCGTGTTAAGGAATAAGAGCTTTACAATACATGTTTACTCATACAACGTCACCCCGTCATGATGATTCCGTTGATGAAAATTTTCGTCGGTCTAGCAACAGGTTTGCTACGTTCGACTATTTATTTCTTCGGACTTAAACATCTTATTCTAGGATGTGTCAGGGGTACGACGAGGCGATTACTTTTATTTTTATAATTCTTGACTTTGCGTGAGAAGGACGGACGAAGACGAAAATGGACCATTAACTCTCGATTATTCCTTTCGGCGCGTCACTTTTGTCATACGGTACGCGACAAATAATACTCATGTCTCGATAAGATGTCCATATCGAGTATTACCGACTTATTTTTTATATTATTATGTAGTTAAAATGAATGAATAATAATTACATTAACCGAAGAATAATATTTCTTTGTTTCCGTTGACTTTATTTATTAGTCGTGTATTAAAGCAAGCAATTACCGGCGTCCAAATGAAACCGTCGAAGAAAAAATATTTTTGCAAAACTGATCTTTCGCGGCCTCTAATTGTTTATTGAAGCTTTAATGCATCCTCAGTTCCAAAAACAATCTTCAAGTGCAATTTTCAAAAATTCAGCTTTAACTATTAGGAGAGTCGCGAACGTAATGTTGTGCAGCGATAAAACGAACGTTACGTAATTTACAGCGAAGAAAATATTAAAAAGCTCTTTCAAAGCTCTATCGAATTTACCCAATCATCGATAATGTTAAAATAAAAGGTACGTAAAAGTTTTCCGCTATTGGCTTAATAAGCCTCGGCTTAAACGCCAATATCTCATGACTCATAATCCCTAAAATGCCTTGGTAATTTTCTCAAAAGCTCGCATACACACATGCATAACTCCATAATAATGCGAAGAAATGTCAATGTTTATGGAACGAATGAACCACTCGGCAGCGTATCGGTCATGCATCTATCATTCCTTTGAACCTCGCGCAATTAATTCCCGTATCCTTATATTTAGGGTAATTTACAAGAATTGGCACTTCTCGTTGATTATCATCTTTTGATGTGTTGTTGATCAACCAACCAACCAGTAATTAAGACAATTTCATGCTCATTTCGGTGCGAATGGACTTGAGAGATATATATTGCCGTAACTCGGTAGGATTGGCGATTGGTCAGTGGTGGTGGGTGAAGGGGGCTAGATCAATCGATTAGGCGACTGCCTCTTTTGAAAAACAAATTGCGTCAATGGCTTCCCACCATTAGCGCGATAGAACAGATGATTGCTGCTGGGTCGTTCGTAGCATCTGGAAAAAGATACAAAAAGACGATAGACGATCATCCTTTTTTTCTTCCTCTTTCTCTTTCTTTCATTCTTGCTATATATATATATATATATATATATATTTTTTTTTTTTTTTTTTTTTTTTTTTTAAGGCGCGGGGGGCGAATTTTTTTTTTTTTTTTTTTTTGCAAAGGCAGCGGGAGCTAAAAGCACACGCGTCGGCGGCCGCCGCCGATACATCGTTGGGGCCGCCGAATCGACGTGAAATCACGAGTAATATTTTTAAGTGCACCTCGTCATGCCAGCAACAGAAAAGCCAGTGTATGTGCCCATGGCGTCCAGTTATGTATACGCTCTCACATGGGCAATTGAACCATTAATCATCGGATAAATGGGCTACCGACGAGCCAGCGTCTCTAGCGCGCCGACCCCGTACGTACATTCGCATGATTCTTATAAGCTCCGCCGCGTTTCCTACCGACTCGCTGTGACTTTGCAAAAATCATGCAATTTTTCCGCCATTCTCAACGTAAATAATATTGTTGTATCACTCGATGTGGTGCTTCGAAGAATGTCGGCCCAATGAAAAAAAGCGAGACAGAGTCTCGGCGAGCGAGATAACAGGAAACTCGTAGAGTCCGCGTGGGAAATTAATTTACCCTTTCTCGACGACCTCTCATTAATATCCGCTTGATTTCTCGAAAATTTTCAAAGCGAATCAGCGGTCTTTGAAAGCGAAGCACTCATTGAATTTGCGAATAAACTTTGTGTATACAAAATGTCGAGTGGGGCTCGTCAGTGCGAATATTAAAAAAGAAAGGAACTAACAAGCTGGGCGAAAAAGTGTGAAAAACTTGGCGGATCGATCACCGCTTACGAGCTGAAAAAGTGCGCTTGCTGAAAAAGACCGTCCAATTAGCGGTGTAATATAATTTCTAATGGCAAAGCAAGGAAAGCATTACGTCGGCACAACCTTTTTCTCTATACGTCGCGTGTAGGGTGCGTGCGCCCGGGCATATTCGCGCAAGAGGTCAGTCTCGTAACGACTGGACGCCTTAGCTAATGTGAAAGGAATATCGAGCGACCGAATGTGACGGACTAACGGAGATGAGTCGGATCCGCTCGTACATGATGTGAGCAAGGGCATGATCCTATAAAGCGAATGGTAAATAAGAGTCGAGAGTGCGAGAATGAGTGAATGAGTGAATGAGTGAGTGAGTGAGTGAGTGAGTGAGTGAGTGAGTGAGTGAGTGAGAGAGAGAGAGAGAGAGAGAGAGAGAGAGCGAGGCAAGGCATTTAAATGCGTCGCATTACCTCGAAACGCGTCTGGCGAACGTGGCAACGGCTTCGCGCCGCGCTCGCCATGTAAAACCCCATATTCTTAATTCCCTGGCAAAGCCCGGGTATTTATCGCGCACTACACCCCGCACTATCGTCTTCGCGTCGCTTAACGCGCGTCGTGCGTTTTTTGTCCTCCTCCACGTCCCAGGAGTTGTCGGGAGTTGTCGCGCGACCCCTCCCGAGAACCTGAGAACCTGGCACGCGCTCGCTCTGAGCCAACAGAGACCTAGAGAGTCAATGAAAGAGAGAGAAAGATATATACATATATATATATATATATATATATATATATATATATATATATATATATAGTGAGAGAGAGAAAGAGAGAGAGAGAGAGA
>NW_011948438.1:1577329-1619752 GCF_000503995.2 Ceratosolen solmsi marchali
CCCCCCCCAACCCCCCGCGCAGCCACCCCCTACCCCCCGCACCAACGGCACCCTGACTCACCGTTTATATAGACAAACGAGATTAGCCCAAGATTTGGAGATAAGCCGCGAATTACGGGTTGCGTACCGGGGCGCAAGGACGCGCTCCGTTTGCCAATTGTCATCCGTTGAGCAATGTCGCATGCACTACGGCGACATTAAAGCGGCTACTGGTGAAAAGGTCGGTACGGGCCCGCGAGGTGGGAGCCAGCTAGCAACAGCCAGAAAGTCGGAGGGAAACGCGGAGGACGGGGATTGTAGAAAAGGAAAGACGGGGAGAAGGGCGGAGAGACGGGGGCCGGTCGGGCCAATGCCAAAGATCTCCCGACTCCCCGGTTGACAACCTCTCCCGAACGTCTCGGCTCGCTCGGCCAGACGGAGACGCCGCGCCACTAAGGAGGGCCAGAGCAGCAGCAAAGAGAGTCAAGAGCGAGCCCCGGATTATCTTCGGACTCTCCCGCAGACGCGCGTGCTCTCAATCCTCCCGGTCGATGCTATTCCTGGAGGACTGGATCTCGTAAGCGAACCCCCGCGAACTCGCGCCGTCCTCTCGTCCGTCTGCATCAACTTTAGACTTTTTCTTTTCGATCGCTGGTTCGATCCGATGGCTCTCGCCCATCCCTTCCGCCCCACCCCGCCCGGAAACTCATACTCCTACCTAGACGAAGAGTCTTTAATTACACTCTGTCTCTGTCTGTCTGCCTGTCTCTCTGGCTCCCTCCCTTTCGTACGTTGCCATTTCGTCGTACCTTGCACGGCCAACATCCGTACCCTTGCCCTAATTCTCCAATCATTGACATACTTTTAACGTACCATTGCCAAAGTCCCGATTAACAACTATATACCAATATACCGTAATAATAATAATAATGAGCGTGCGTGTGTGCGACATAACCAATATCACATTATTATTGCTTAATATTTTTCGAAATGGCCACGTCCGAGATAAAGATTAAAAATCTGCAAATGCACTGTCGACGCATTGTACGCATTGCCGTACGCCTACAGTTAAGAATAATTTATTATATAATTAAAGCCAATAATTTTAATGCGCGAATAATACAAAAGTATGGGAATAACGATTTCATGGTGAATTATCGAGACCACCGTTACATCACTTATCCGAGTAATTAATAATTGATGCCATTGAAATTCGATGCTTGGATAGGTATGATAGAACGTAATCCAAAACACGAATTAATAAAGAAATTCGTTTTTATTTATCTTTATAAAAAAACAACAACAACAACAACAAAACAAAAGAACAAAAAAAAAACAAAAAAAAAACAAAAAAAAAAGAAAAAAAAAAGAAAAAAATGACGAAGGATTATTATAATTTATATAAAGACAACCACATCGATAATTAACTGCCATTTATTTATCTTCCAAAGCTCCGTTCATTCATTTCACTGTAATTTTCGTATAATTTTGATCTATTTGAAAATCTCATTGAACGGACTATCAACTAAGAGAGAAAAATTCCCTGCCCGTTTTATATTTCCCTCATAATTTCCCATAATATTAATGCATTTATATGAATTTATAGGTTAAATTGTTTTCATTTTTGCCCGCCTCGAAAGCCGACAGATTGCCCTTTTAAAGCTAAGAGTGCAAATTTATTTTACAAATGATGGGCCCGTAAGTAGCATAATAAGACCTCTTTGTCGATACGCTTATTAATCGAGAAACCGCAGCCTCTTGATTATGAAAAATGGGTAAAAACATTGAATTTCACGGCGTTTTACCTTTTCCTCTCCTTCACATCGATAATAACTGAAGCATCGTCGATAATTTATACCACTACGTATTTATACCATTAACGGCTTAATTATAAATATCTTAATTAAAAATACCGCTATGCAAAGTCCCTCGTTTCTTAAGACAACTTATAATAAATAAGTTATTGTCTTTCATTTGGCGAGAATTATGAAAGTACGTGATTGTGTGCGGTTAACCACTGTATCATTTTTATCAAAATGCCCTTTTTTGCCAAAGGATTGTGGTGTAATTTTGAGAGACGTTTAACGTAAATCGGATGGAGCCTCGAATTCAATGACACTCGAGCTTAATAATGCAATCCTTACGTACATCAACGCGTATATTCACTTTATACTCGTGCCTCTGCGACAAAATACTTCGCACTGCATAATAAACATTAACCTACAAACAAGATGATAGTATTTGCCATAACTTACAATTACCTTAAATCCCAATCAGCATTGAATTTACCATCCGCCAGAAATACCACTCGATATCACAATTTCTCCCATAAAATAAACGGCTCCGTTTAAACGAAAGCAAAACAAAAAAAAAAAGACAAAAAACAAAAAAACAAACAAAAAAAAAACAAAAAAAAAAACAAAAAACAAAAAAAAACAAAAACAAAACAAAAAACAAAAAACAAAAAACAAAACAAAAAAAACTCGGATATTAAGTTGCGATCTTTATTTGTGTTTCAGGTAGGTGGCGGCGACTGTTTTACTTCTACCTATACACCTACACGAGCACGAAGCTAGTAAGTAATGTAGGAAGGAATCTCCATTGGACATTTCAATCGGTCTGTTTGAAAACTTAAAAGCTCATAGTAAGCCAAAGAGCAAGGCAAACACGTAGTATTTGCAAAGGAGTCGGCGAATCAGATAAGTGCCAAGGCCAGATAGGTCATTAATTTTTGAGAGACTCGAATGGGTCTACTCATACAAATGCAGCCGATTAACTTGACTACGACACTTGCGCTCGAGCAAAAGGAATTAAAGTTCGTGCATGCACATTAGTAAATAAACGTCGGCACAAGTGCAGCCACTGCACAACACTGTACTCGCTTCGCTTTCACCGTACAATATCGTTTACCTTGAGTAGCTTCTGGATAAAGGGCTTTTCTTGCATGTGCACCAATTAAAACTGCATTAATCAAAATTTAAATTATACGAGTCAAATCAATGCATCGACAAAATTATCCCGTACACTTATGTATCGCTGTAATAGAGTAGAGTGAGACATCACTCTGTCTCCAAGCTCGGACGAGCTTAAATAATGAGGGGACAAGAAGACATTCTCTATTGTAAAACTCTAATGAAAAGAAAAAAGTATTCATTCTTAAAATAAAAGTTTTTTCTATCTTCGTACGAGCGAAATCTTCTTAACAGAATTTAGAGAGATAGAGAGATAGAGAGAGAGAGAGAGATAGAGAGAGAGAGAGAGAGATAAAAACAAAAAACTCAATCAATAAACAATGACGTTAAAATTCAATTGAAATAAAAACAAGTATTTCCTCCGCGCTTAGTTTATAAATAAATTTATAAAGCAATTAATTTAAAGCTTTCTTAGCGAAGGGAATGAGATTAATCGGACACGGTAGGCCGAATTTTTAATAATAATTCTAATAAATCCTCGGCCTTAAATCGATTAAAAATGATAAAAGCTAATTAATTAAAATATCCATTGATATTTAAATTAAATCATATATCGATCGATGTTCTCATATATATTTATAATGCATTTTTATTTCAATAAACAGCTTTGCAACATTTACTTAATTCACTTGGCTACGTCTTTTTCTGCACAATTTCTTCAACGCTAATTTCTCAACTTGCTTATTCTGGCTACGCATGATTCATGTGCAAGTTACGACAAGTTTAGCAATGATTCGTGTAGGATTCTTTCATATTACCGCTCGCAGGACCGGATATAACAGTAGATTAGTCAAGAGGAGTTTTGTTTGTTTGTTTTTTTTTTTTTTTTTTTTTTTTTTTTTTTTTTTTTTTAGCAATTTATAACCAACACCAACGTGTAGGAATGAATTTTTCTTTACTTATTTTTCTCGGTAAAACAACTAAATTAATAGAATTTTTTTTTAATATTACTATATTAATTGTTATATAGTCTCGCTCGTTGCGAATAAATCGAATATTGTAGGAGAAACGCTTTTCATTTTCATAAAAATGTAGGAAACTTTTTTTTTTCTCTTTCCAATTATTTACAAACAAGTAGTTCAATCCCATCACTCAACACTCTTTTACATTGTCATGTAAAAATGTCTGGCTAATATTTATTATTATATCCCCTGTGCGATACACAGTGCAATGAAATTTAACTGGAAATCCTCATATTGTTAAATAAAAAAACGATGTAATTTCTCTCTCTCTCTCTCTCTCTCTCTCTCTCTCTCTCTCTCTCTCTCTGATTTAACGTGCATTAATTGAATTAATTGAATTTTAATTGTTGTAATAAATATATTATTAGTGTCTACTCTATTACTTTATTTACCATGCTTGTCTTCTGGGTATGGGCTAATTGGAAACATTTATCCAAATTACTTACTTAAACATTAAAAGCATTTTATTTCTTAAACTCTTTCGTTCTATTCGCCATGTACATGAGCCTTTCATCCTTACATTTTCCAGCTCAAAAATAGTAAGTACTATCACGAGTACAAACTTACATGGCTTAAAAATACTTCCGACAAAAATGTACGTCTTTGCTTAATCAGTAATCAGCGAGTCGACGATTAAATTCCGTCGTCCGTAATCGTACGCATAAAATCGCGCACTCTCTAGGCGCATTCCATCTTCGTTCCTTTAAAATTTACAACTTCTCATTCGTGTCCTTTAGCAAAATATCAAGAATGATTAAGTCCTGCCACACAACTATTTATAATTATGCCAATGCGCACCGCTACGAATATAAATGAAAGATTGTCGTCTTTCCGCATCTCGATCGTTTATATCGACTAATGCAATCAATTAATGGTCTTTCTCTCTTAATCGCGCCCCCCCCTCCCATCCTCCTCCTCCTCCTCCTCCTCCTCCTCCTCCTTCTCCTCCTCCCTCTCCTCCACCTCCTTCTCCTCCACCTCCTGCACGTCCTCCTCCTCCTCATCCTCCTCGCCATCCCTCCCCTCCCACACACACGCGCACGCGCACGCACACGCGAACCATCACTAACGATTCACATACTAGAAGGATAGTAGAAGCATCTTTAAATAAAATTGCACGAGGCACATTTCGAAAAGTTGCGGCTATTGAATTAAAGCGTCAATATGGCGATAAGCGAGCAGTCGGTGCAGCAAGCTTATCAACATCGGCAATCCAGCCCGTCACAAACTCTTGGTAACTTCCTGTTGGCCCTTCCACGACGGGTCCTAGCTGAAAAGAAGGCCCAACGACGGCCTCGAAACCACGAGCCCCTCGTTAAAATACGGGAGAATCGCGTGAGTGACGCCAGGCATCCTCTAACCGGCCTCGAGCGATGATTTTCCGACGCCCCGGGAGCTGATTACCAAAAAGAAAAGCCAATGCCCGGTAGCGTACGGCGCTCGTGTCCTCGATGGCGCGCTAATCCGCGATGATGCGGGGACCCGGGGGACTCTTCGGGCCCGCTTTCATCCCGGCTCATTGTATTCAAATAGCCGCCGGCTGCGTCTGGTAGCTAGCTGCGCAGTAACGGAGTTGGCGAGCGGCCGAGCGACCTCGCCTGCATTTTCGCTTCCTCTCTCCACGAGCGCAGCAGCAGCCGCCACCACCGCCGCAGTCAGAGCGTCGCGGATATCAATGCCCCGCGCCCCACCCCGGTTGCCCAGGGGCCCCGCGGCGACCCGCGCGGCCACTCACTCGCTCGCTCGCGCCACGCATCGCTGCACTCGCACGCGACTGCATTTTTCCCTCCATCTCTCCCCGAGATCCAATCTGCCTCCTGCTTCCCACTTTCTAATCAATGAAGATTAATTTCGCCTCGTTGGAACTCGGCTTTATAATTAGCACTAGTGCTGCCATAATGCAACCACTCGAGGCGTTTCAAATTAATTGATTGTCATCGGAAAACTATTGATCAAGGCCGTTGTAAGCGCTGCCTGACTGACTATCTGCCCGCCTGCCTGCCTGCCTGCCACGACTGCATTTCATTTATAATTTATAGAAATGCATTATGAACAAAAATCATTTACATTTTGCTCTTATTTTCCCTTTCTCTTTCATTTGCATTTGCAATTAGAATCCTTGAGGCTCGTGTGATGGAAAATTGAAGGAAAATGAGCTACCTACTTAGCGACGACTCTTATTGTAATTTTACCAAGTTATTATTTTCTACGATATGACAATAATCTATGACATATAAGTCTCAAAGTCTCATACCGTTAGAAAACTTCTGGGCAAATTAATTACAGTTATAAAACCTTTGAAGCCTTAGATCTATTAACATTACAGATTCTGCTTTAAATGAGCGAGTCCCATATCGTATAGATATGGTAATTCCGAGCTTAAGCTTTGCTATTAATAACTATAAATATCATTAGGAAAAAAAAAAAAAAAAAAAAAAAAAAAAAAAAAAAAAAAAAAAAAAAAAAAAAAAAAAAAAAAACATAAATAAATAAATAAATAAATAAAAAAGAAGAAAACTAAAGTCGATCTCGTTCTGTCGTTGATGTAAGCGAAGGTTAATTTATAATCGGTCGGCTATAGTTTCTATCGTTTAAAACTTCACCATTACTCCTTCGATTCTTAATATCTTGCATCTTCTTAAATGTACGTGTGCTTTCGCATGCATAAGGAGCGCTGGCACACACATAAACGCTCACATAAACACTATAAATAAATATACATAAGCGCGTGTAATCATTTTAACAATCATTCTTCCTTTCTCTATTTGATTTTCTCTCTCTCTCTCTCTCTCTCTCTCTCTCTCTCTCTCTCTATTGCTCTTTTGGTCTCTTGGTCTCTTGGTCTCTTGGTATCTATCATTTGCATAATCGTAAGCGATTGGTAGTTGGTAGTAGTCATCGTTCTCCATCGTTACTGGACTCGCACATACGTTCGCGTCTGTCGAGGAACTTCTATTCCAATTCTATTCTATAATAATCGTCGAGATCCCCTCGTATCTCGAGAATCCTAGAGCTTATTCGTGGCAATGCGAGTGCTTCGTACAAATCAGCATTCCCCCGGTTGTAGCGCGAATTGAGAAAATCAACGCTCGCAGGCCTTATCGGGGCCTTACCTCGAATACGAGCATTGATTGATTGATAAGAGCGTCTTAATTCGTATACACATTCCTTCTTTGTTGTCATTTTTTTTTTTTTTTTTTTTTTTTTTTTTTTTTATTATTTATAGTTTATTATATTTTGTTATTTTTGTTGTTTATAGTGTTATTCCTCAATTTAATGAATTTTTGTTAATATCCGAATATAATAATTTCAAGTGACTTTGGAAACTGCCTTATTAGACATATCGCTGGACATTATATTATCAAACGTAATATTTTCATGCCAATTAAATTTATAATATCTATTAATACATATGGAATTCAAGAATTCACATAAATTCTTTATAAACGGTCGACGAAGCTGTCTAAATTGTTCTTTGACAATTATAGATTATTGATTACAGAATATAACCGATGAAAATGTGTAGGAAAGTACTTGAATTGTAGGAACATTTGTTCCTATATAAGAGATTTATTGACGAAAGCATTGATGAATTGATAGTTGAATTAATTAATAGCAACGAGCATGAATTTTTAATTTGATAATCTTTTATATGCATAGCATAACGCGACCACACCTAGGCTGTATCAAAACTATCATGGAATCTAAAAAAAAAAGATACAAATAAGATTAAGAGAACCATTGACGTTACATACTGCCTCCTAACTGTTACCAAGCTCTATTTTACATTTGATTAACAAGTCTTCACGCGGAAAACATTTAGTGTAACTTATCTATGTGGCTTATCGTAGCGTGATAAGCAGCAAAAGTTCAATATACAATATAGTATATAGAAAAAATATTATGGTAAATTAATATTTCAATGCCAGGTAAAAGCTATTAAAATTTTCGCTTAACGCGATGAACGTGACAGGCTGTATTTTATAGCAAAATAAAATCACTCATAGGTATTTTCATATGAAATGCCAATACAATTCCTTTGCAGTAATATGAAGTGAAATCCTCGAAATACATATTTTGTGCAAAGTATACATAGATAGCGGATAAAGTTGAATATTAAATTACGTTGGGAAGGAACGGCAGACTTGAAATAATATGCAAAGTTATTAAATAACCAAGATTAACGTAGACATATAATTGGAATAGAAAATGGAAAATAGCATACAGAGATTGAACAAATAAAAAGAAAAGAAGAAAAAGAAGGCAGATGAAGAAGATGAAGATGAAGATGAAGATGAAGATGAAGATGAAGAAGAAAAAGTGGTAAGTGGTATTAGTAGTAGTAAAGTATATTTAGATAGAGATCAAGATAAAGGTAAAAATGTACTATTTAATAAATTATGCTTGAGGGATGTAAAAGAGAAAATATCCTATAAAGAGTTCATGCAAAGTCTACATTCTTATGATAATTAGATGATAAACTTCCAAGACTCTAAAAACGGATTAATGGGATCATAATTTTAATAATAACAATGGATATGCATTTCAAGTACTATTTTAATTATTCCGCCTGGCGAATGTGTGCATTCGTGAGCTTACCTTGTTACTATTTCGCAACACGAAATAATAAGCGCGAGCGCCACTGTTGGCTGTCAGCGAGCGCTAATAATCATTCATTGACGCTTAAATCTTCGATCGATCAACCATTTAAGTAAGAATCAAATCACTAAGTCGCAATTCCCCAAATCGCGCGCACCGTAAGCTCCTCCATGCTAACAGTCAATCCAATTCCCCTTAAATTTGTTTCCTATTCTACACCTATTCATCTGCGTCTCTCTCTCTCTCTCTCTCTCTCTCTCTCTCTCTCTTTCACAGCTCGCGCTCCATCTCCAGTAAAACTTTACGAATTTCCATCCCAATAAATCGTTCGCTCTTAATAACCGTGTCATTAAAGAGCGAATGACTCGAAGGAAGCGGAGCCGACGTTGACCCTTGCCACCTCCTCCCACTTCTTTCCTCTGCCCTTCCCATCGCCACCTTTAACGGCTTATTCACGCTGTATTTTATGCGCACGCGCTCGCGCCGAAGCGAGGGCTAGAATAAAATATTTATATCGATACAGAGAAATCAAAGGGGAGTCCCGTTGGGTACGACGCTTCCACTTCCCCTCCACCTCCTCACATAGCTGTCACTCTCTCTCTCTCTCTCTCTCTCTCTCTCTCTCTCTCTCTCTCTCTCTCCATCCGCCCCTGGGCCACGGGGAAGTCCCGGCTCCTCGCCTATGACGACGCTGCACACATCTCGGCTCGACAAACGGCAACTTCGTAACGCATAGCGTGACACAAATGACGATGTATGGGACTAACGAGCTAAAGTGTATACGTGTTCGTGTTTAACTAGTGTGTCCGCCCTCGGATATCCACCATTGCATTGAATTTATTAAACATTTGCGCTGCACGTATGCTCATTATGAGAATCTTTTTATTTTTCCTCCTACACAGATATCATCGCAAAAAGTAATAGTACGTTTATTTTACTCCATGCGCACATAAATATTCACATTATTTTATATGTTCTCATAAGCGCTTCTACACAATGTAATATCGATGAGTGATATCTTTCTCACTCTCTCTCTCTCTCCCTCTCTCTCTCTCTCTCTCTCTCTCTCTCTCTCTCTCTATCTGTCTCATATACGCGAGCCTTAATACATAACCATTGTAATCTTACATAAATATTATTGACATATTATTTCATGAATTTTTCCGAATGAGCATTGCCGTAAATTAATACGCGAGATATTACGGGGGAGTGAGAGAGAGAGAGAGAAAGAGAGAGAGAGAGAAATAGAGGGAGATGAACAAATAATAACCAAATGTTGTAGAGTGCTGAAAAATTTAGTCCTTGAGTCGTGGATAAGAAGCTTTTATTACCTTAAGCCTAATTTAATCGTATTTAAAAAAAAAAATTTTTTCTATCTTTAGAACGATTGAGTAATGTTTATTGTTTGTTCAATTCTTAAATTGGGTATTTGTCGGCATCAGTCAAATAGCAACTAATCTCTTGATTTAAAAAATTAATATAGGCATTTCAATTAAAAACAAAAAGTCCTTTTATATATTAATATATCTTTAAATTGAAATGACAGAATTATTATTGATATTGTTGGGTGGATAATGGGCCGATAATAGATGCGATGAACATTAAAAAATTAATCTATACTTCCAAATATTTATTTATCTTGGTATGTTGCGTTGGCAATAAATGTGCTATTAATTTTAAGGTACGAAGGAGCAAATTTTTTAAACCATAATTTTCTCTCCATCATTTTCATCTTTGGTTCACGAAAAATTCTGTTATTTCGTTATAAGACAATTCTCAATAAGTTTTCTTAAACAATTCGAAAATAATATATATATATATATATATATATAAGAATTAAGTATTTTAGAACGACGATTGGTTATTGAGATACGAGATATGAGATAAAGTGATAAATTCCAAAATCGTTAATTATCTATGTTTTATTAATCAGGTGAAAGAGCTTCCGATGCTGAAAAACTTGTTATCCTCACGCTTTCCTAAATTATCATCTATCAATTTTCTCATTATCGGTAGAGGAGAGAAGAGAGAAAAAAAAAAGATCGTCGCAACGTTGAAAAATTGACAAAAAAGAAAAAAAAAAAGAAAAACGTAAAGAAAAAAAAGAAAAAAAAACAACTTTGCTCGAAACGCTAATAATGAGTGAAATCTTTATTTTACTAGAAAGAAGCGCCGATTCCCTAAAGATTTATTTACAAATTGCTATTAGCACTTGGAAGTGGCTGTTGTGCCAGTCTCCCGTGACTGAAACGTCAAACACAGCACCCGAGGACAAAGCGAGACGAACGTAACCCGATGTTTATGAGGCGGTTACACGAGGCCCACGCCAAAAGTGTTGCCACTCCAACGGAATCATGTGACGTAGTCCCACACATTCCTAATCAGAGGTGCTGGATTGGAGTGAGGGTAACTGTATTTATAAACCTCCACATAAATCTATAATGCTGTATGCTGTACCTATGTTGACTCTCTTAACAGCTGTTAGACAAATTGCCGACAAAGTAATAATACTTGGCGTAAAATGGCACGGTAACTATTAAAATCGAGAGCCTTTGCACATTGGCGCTTTATTGGCGCGATCGAGCGTTAGTTGACAAAATTACTTTTGTATCATTATAACAGGTGGTTTATTGTTTTGTTTTTGTTTTTTGTTTTTCCCTCCTTAATTGGCTTGCTTCGATGAAACAACGAAGCGGATAATTAAAATTTATTACGTAACTTTTCTTTTCTATTTTAGTTTTTTGTTTTTTTGTTTTTTTTTTTGCTTTTGTTTTTGTTTTTTTTTTTTGTTTCTGTTTTTTGTTGTTGTTGTTGTTTATCTTTGTGCCGACTAAAATAAACATTTTATTGATTTAAATGAATATTTATATTACAAATGGCACTCGATATATTTATTTGAACAATCATACACACGCATAGACGTATGCATGTATATTAAATGGATAAAATGGAAAATTACTTTTCTATAAAATCTGATTGTGGTGAAGGTAGTAACTATTTCTTTCAATTATTCGTTCGTATAAAATATTTTTTTTCCAATTCCTTTTAATTGGGAATACTATTTTTTGTTTGTTTGTTTATTTGTTTGTTTGTTTGTTTGTTTGTTTTTTGGTTTGGTTTGTCTTTTTTTTTTTTTTTTTTTTTTTTTTTTTTTTTTTTCTTGTTTCGCATTCGAACAAATATTTGCCTCTACTTTTAATATCGTCAAATTAAATTGTCATTCCATGAGTTCCGGCGCGCATTACTTTATATTCTAACAAAGAACCTCTGGCGCTATATTAAAAGGAGCAACCTTGAGCCGCACCGATGCAAATTAATCAATGTGCCAATGTGGCACATCGACTCCGTATAAAGTCCCGGTGTTCATTAAATGTCTACTCGAGCTGCCGAGCTTTTCTTGAGATAATGGAGAAGAGAGGTCGTCGCCGTTGCCAGGACACGAGCGAGATAAGTATGAAAAGGTTCGATCGGAATGAGTATGTATTAGGATTAGGCACGGTTCCAAGCAATGAGTTTCCCAAATAGGGATGGGACTCGAATTTCACGCGGGATGACTCGGAGATTGACGGACTAATTTGACTGATCTTTCGTCGCGATCGTTAATCGAGGCCCGCGCAAGCTACTGCGCTTTCTTGGCATCCTTTTGCTCCTACACACAGCCGAAGAAATTCCAGGAGCCGCAGCTCGGGGCATCTGTCTCTGTCGCACTCGCATTTGGCGATTGGGATTTTTCATTCGGTAGCGCGGCAGTCGTTTTGCTAAATGACTTTTTTCGCTTTTCGCTCGCTTCGGAAAATACAATTCTGCTAGATAAATATTGCGTGATTGCGAACGATAATAAGAGACATATTGCCGTTTAATGTCCAGCTCAATTCCTCATTTTTCCTTCTCCTTCAACTTTCCCTTGTAGTCCTAGTCTTTTCCTAGGAAATTTTAGATTCCCCCGGCGAAAAGGAAACACTAGTTCCGTAACGACCTATTGACTTTGTTTATTTGCGTTGCATTTGTAAGCGGATTTGCGCGAATGCTTCGTACGTTCATTAAGCCTTAAAGCTCTATTATATATGCTGACTCTAACGAAGAGCGATAAAAATAATCGAGCGATTATTTTCGTCGTCATCGTTATTTATTACTTAAATAATTATGTTTAATTTTTATTTGATAATATCGAACATTATGCTTTTGCTCACAATGTGAATTCGTTTTTTAAAAGATTCCCATTAATTGAACATTGCTGTATAAAATAAACTGTTGTTTGAAGGAGGAAGAGATGTGTGTGTGTGTGGGGGGGGGGTGAGAGGGAAGATAAACAGAGAGAGAGAGAGAGAGAGAGAGAGAGAGAGAGAGTTTTTGGTCTTCTTTAAAAGATTGGAACAACATATTGTTAAGAAATTGAAAACGATGTTCCGTTGGTAAAATATTTCATTACGAGATACCCTGTAAATTTAATATTTGAATACGATAGTAATTGCGATTTTCAAATTTGTATATTATAATAAGCATGCATACTTACGTAAGGCTACATAGACTTATATTTATATAATAATCGTGCTTGGAACGTCAATCCCATGGACGTGATTGCCATTTGAAATTGCTTGAAGCGTTTGGAAGAACAACCGACACGACATATCGTCACGAGCATTTAAAAATAATAAACGATTGTCAAGTTAATTGTACAATGATAAAAACGAAAAATAACGGATAAAAGAAGTGCAAATGAATATCTCAAGCGCTACTACTGCTGCAACACGAATTTCAAAATTCCACTTTGGCATAATCTAAGCCAATATTCTGCGTAATACTCCGTGAACACATAAATTAGCCAGGGCCGCAATGTGCAAGAGGACGTATGTTAGGAAACCATTTGTTAGAGTCGTGATAGCGGATAGTGGGGGGAGTAGTGGAGGATGAGGCGCGGTGACGTCGGTATAACTGCTAGAGGGCGCGCATTAACGCGAATTCCGGAGCCCTAGGAAGCAGAGATGCTGTGCATAGGGAGGTTTGCCTGTAACCTCGGTAAATCACAGTAACTGATTTTATAATCGTTATTAAAGCTGTCGGTTCTCCCTTGCCATTCCGTTCTCCTCCATACCTACCCCACTCACCCCTCTCACCTTCATGCTCTATCACTCTCCCTATCTCCTCTCTCCTCGTCCCGCTCTCACGCACTCCCGCACCCAACCCCTAATCTCTATTAGCTCTTCTTCCAATCCTCTCGCCCAATCTTCCGTACCCCCTTCCTCACTCTCACACACACACACACACACACACACACACACACACACACACACACGCACACACACACACTCTCTCTCTCTCTCTCCCTCTCTCTATTTATCTATCTCTATGGTTCTCTTCGAATCTTTCTCTCTCATTTCCTTATCTGGCTACAAACTTACGAGCAAGAAATGTTGGGAAAAGCTTGCGAATTGTTGGAATCTCGACGTGAAAGTATATTGGCCTACGTGTATTAAGCGCAGTGGTGGTTATCAGCTTTTCAACTTTCGCATGAAGTATGTATGTTGCATTTTTTTCAAGATAGCTGGAGCAGTGAAAAGATGGAATAAATTTGATGTATTCCTTGCCAAATCATGATTAAGTCACATGTGAGGCATATAATTCTGATAAATATAAAGTAACTTGGAATTTTAATGCACGACATTCTAAGCATTATAAATAAATATATAAATATGTGTCTCTGTCTCTCTCTCTCTCTCTCTCTCTCTCTCTCTCTCTCTCTCTCTCTGTGTGTGTGTGTGTGTGTGTGTGTGTGTGTGTGTGTATATACTTTGATAATGATTAGAAAAGTTGGCTCTAATAAATCGTTCCTTTAAATAAATTTTCTTTCAAATTGACCTAATTTTGAGAGAACGACCATAAATTCTTGATCGATTCGTGTAATTTGAAGGTGAACAAAATTTACAATTTGATGCTTTATGATTAAAAGAAGATGACGATGAAAAACTTTGAGAATAAATGGCTAAGGACATTTAGTATAAATGATAATAATAATGAGGTAAAAAACTGTTGCTATTGCAGGCAATCATGTGAGACAATTAAACATTTTCAATTACTCACGTACTGACAAAACATAATCTTTTGTCTAATGAATTTTTCCATCACTTTTTAAATATATTTTTGAAAGATTTAATTTACCTTAACATTTCTTATAAGAGTGGAAAATATGTGAGAAAATACAATTTCACTTTGTTGGCAAGAGATTATTATTGAACATTTTATAAAATATTATAGTGAGATCAATTGACTAACTTATTTATTATTCAATATACAGTTTAGAAGCTTTTCATCAATCTTAAGAAATAGTCGCTGCCATTATGATTTATTTGAAAATCATTTTTGCTGAACTTTGACAATTAATTTTCATTCCTGTTACAATTTTCTTTACTAAAAATGTCTTAAAATTCTTATTTATGAAAGATATATCATTCGGTTCAAATTATATTTCAAATTAATTTAATTTGTAGATTTATTATGTGCCATTGCGTCACTGCAGAGTTAAATTGCATTTCCCCAATGCTTATATAATTTTAAGAATACAAACTTTTTCTTTTAAATCAATATAAATATTGAATTTGAGCAATTTAAGTTGGTTAAAAAAAGGAAAAAACCATCTCATAGGTACATTAAGTGCTCATAGTCAATATTAAAAAAAATTAGAAGATATTTCAGATTTTTATTTTATATAAAGCGTCGAAAACTAGTAAAAAAAAAAAAAACGAAAAAATAAAATAATTAAAACACAATAATAATACAGCAATGGTAACAGAATATCATAACACACGTAACCTTTGTTAAAAGGATTATTATAGACTTTGATAATAAATGTATCGCTATGTGTTTTAAACATGAAATATGTTGAACCACCGACATCTCTACCATTGTTAATTAATTATGAACTACTTTTTCAAATAATTTTCCTAAAATTGTGTAATTTCAATATCGAAATAATTAACTGAACAACATCAGTAGCTAAAAAATTTTCACATTATGATGAATTTTAATCAACTGCAACACAAAACTATGTTAATATTGCTATCGTAAAAAGATTTTTTAACTTCCTCGTATGTCGTGAACAAATAAAAAATATCCTATGCCTATGCGTCTGTGTGTTTATTCGTAGACACGTCTGTATCCAATTTGCACGCGTGTGTGTATGTGAATGCATATATAGGCTTGTACATTTGCTGGATATAACAGAAGCGGATCTGTATTAATGACGGTGTAGTTTAAAATACTCCTCTGTCTGTTCACGCATATTTGTATATGTATATGCATGAGAGCTTGTGGGACTTTTGTCCGTCCGGGGCAATAAATCGGCGCGTGCGCACCATACGCCATAAATCAAGGTCCATTTTTGGCAGAACTTTTGACAAGGCAATTGGGAATTGTTTGGTAAACGACACCGCGCCTAGAAAGAAAAACAGAGAGAGAGAGAGAGAGAGAGAGAGAGAGAGAGAGAGACGAGTGTGTGTGTCGGGGGGAGGGGGGGGTCGAAACATAAAGTTCAGCAACCGTCCGGAATCTCTTTTTTTATTATTATTTTTTGAGTTTGCGAATGGATAAAAAGTGTATTACACATTGGTCTTGCGTCGTATTTGGCGATATCATTCATATATGCGTTTCGACATTTTTGTGTATTTATTTTCAGGATGAATCGTTAAACGAAATAAACAATAATTTGTTGGCCCTTTTGTGTATGTTTTATTTATTTATTTATTTATTATTATAATAATTTTTTTTGTTTTATTTTATAAAGCATCCTATTATCGTTTAATTTTTTTTTTTTTTTTTTTTTTTTGAATATAAAAGTTCCAACAATACAGTGGAATATAGAAAAATTAAATTTAAAATTAAAAGAAATATTACGTTTGTTCCCGCGGTAATTAGAAATATAAAGCCCGAGAAGTTCACTTATTAAAAGAAAAATATTAATTCAATATTTAAAAATAGTATGTAGTTTAAAAAGAAAAAGGTCATACATATTGTATTTTAAATAAAATCTTTTAGGTGCCAAAAATTTTTTAATTCCGAACGATAGAAGACTTATTTCTACACTCGTTGCAAGTCTTGATTTAAAGTTTTTCTTTAATTTTTAAATGTTATTTATGCCAGTTTAAAAATTGTATTCGAAGTAAATATTATTTATTAATTGTGAATTCCATTCTTTGGATATTAAATTTCAACTGTCGAGGAATATATAGAAGCTGACACATAGCACAACATACACAGTAAAATATTAATTTGTAAATGTAATGGAATTCTATTTTCGGAGTGTATTTTTCCTATTTTGTAAACATTAAAAGATAGTAATCGTTTTTTGCAACTGAAAATAAAATGACCTTCGGGATATTGGAGTATAAATAATCGTAAAAACATTTCGAAAGATAGATTTTAACGAATAGTCTATAGCTTCTAAACACTATATATTTCATAATCTTTGATAGTGCGTTTATTGAAAAACACGATAAATGAATATTATATTAATTTTACCTAGATTTTTCATTGTATTTTTAAATGCTGATATTCAGTTAAAATTCAGTTTAAGAAAATTTACTCCACTGACATTCGAAGACGTTAGATGTATGCTTATTTGCTTTTATATTTCATCGTCATTCCGATCTAAAGTACGTAAGATAAATATTTAAAAAAAAAAAAAAAAAAAAAAAAAAAAAAAAAAAAAAAAAAAGAAAAGAAAAAGAAATGTTTCACATTTCTATTTGATTAACGTTAAAAGAAAAAGAAAAATAATTCTATTATTAATTAATTATTTAATCAGTAGTTTGCTTAAATGTAAATTATAGAGAATACAAAAATGTCGAACGCTTAATATTCCTTTCGTAAGGAGGATGTTACTTTACACGATATATCAAATATTTATAATACATATTACCAATTAAATAATGTGAAATAAATTTTTATGTACATTTTTGAGTGCATAACCGATTAATATTATTTCGTCGATCATATAATTATTTAGAATGGCATTTTTATTTCACGTTAACGCCAGTGAGAATCGTGGCGCAAGTAAGTTTTGCGTTTCCTCTATCACAATCTCAAATCCTAAAGACTTTTAATTTTAATCTTTATGTTATCCTCCCTTTCCATTACTTATCTTTCAAATTGCATTATTATGAACGCGTATCGACATAATCTCTACGCTACTATGTCCACACTGCGATCTTATACGTGTATTTGCATACGGACAACAAAATCATTGTAAATTAGCACGTTGACTTATCCTTAAATATAACGGTTTATTATTAATTAACCCTTTGTAGACGAAACATTATCGATCATGTCAGAAACAAATAAATATCTTAAGATTGTGCGCCGCTCAAAGAAAAGGAAGCATAATACAAAATTGAAGTTGATTTATAATGAAAAAAAGTTTGTACCGTTTAAAATTGTGCATTTTATACTACGCTTAACCGCGGTGAAATTATAACGGCGAAAACAGATGTTCATGTTGCATCTTTCAATTAATACATAAATCTTTTAAAAGACCTTTTAAAATAACTTTCGAAGAATGTAACTTGTATTTTTGATGCCCGAAAGTGGAGTTTATTCTGTACTAGGAAATCTTTAATAATCTCCAGATTGAAACTATCGGCCTTTGAAAGTACGCGTTCGGGTTACATTAATTTTTATATAGCACATAAAATATTTCAAAGTTGATAGGAATTATGATGGTTATCCATCATTGGCTGAATGATAATCACAAGATGCAAGTAAATATATCGTATCAAAGTGTGCCCAAAATATAAAAAGTGTATATACAAAAAAAAAAAAAAAAAAAAAAAAAAAATTTTTTTTTACAGAAATTCTTTTGTTTAATTTGATATTCCTGTATTATATTGCAAATATGTATATATATATATATATATATATATATATATAATGTGGCAACGATAATGTGAATTCGAATTCGTGAAATTAATTACATTTTAAAAAATGTAAACATTAAAATATACGATAAAAAATTCTGAACCGTAACTTTATTAGGAGAGAAAAATAATAAATACGAATATAATTGTGACTGGGGAATGTGTCAATCACATAAAGTATTTGCTCCTACCGATGATTATTACTCCATTAATAAATACTGTTTCTAGGTCTGATTAATACCAAATCTTAATGTTACAAGATAACGGTATAGTTGGTCGGCGAAAAGGAGCACTGCCAAGATTATTTAGTTATCGAAATTAAGCGCAAGTAGAAATATTCCAGTGCTTAATAGCCATTTTAATTACACTTCAAAAATAATATTACATTCGAAACTTTATATTGTGCAAGCTTCAACAATTTATTATCCGTAATTATAACATTATTATATTATGCATTGTTTCACCTAAGCCTGATATTCAATGGTAATTACGTAAATATATTATTAAATGCAATTTATTACCGTTTCTTTCGCATTGCCGTATCATTAATTTGGAGGAAATGTTAAAGGTATAAATTGTATTAAATGAATAGGGCAAAATTTTTTTTAAAAATAAAATATTGATAAAATATTAAATTATTATTAAAAAAAAAAAAAAAAAAAATCATTATTATTATAAAATAAAGATTATTTTTAAGAAATTTCTTGAACATTAGAGGAATAATGTATATTATGATGGGATTTGCTATTTAAAATTTGATTCTCTTATATTATCATAAATATCGTTTAATAATAATCTCTAATTGTCATAACCAATAATGAATATATCTAGTTGTCATAAAATGTCCCTTTCGAATATAATCGGAAGAAAAATTATTCATCTCGTTTGTTCGTCGGTCTGTTGTTTGTGGTTGAAATAACCGACGTACTATTCATTCCAATTGCCTCGTAATATATGCTCATCGTAAGTTACATTTGCTTTTAAAAATCTTGATGTTACTGGTGATGCTGAAATAAAATATTGTACATGCATAATGTACGTATCTGTACGTAAATCATAATTGCAAATCAAACGGATGCACGCGTTTAAGGGTATGAATGATTAATTAATTACCAAAAAAAAAAAAAAAACGTAAAAATAAAAAAAAAAAGTCGTCCATTTTATTTAATGATAAAATTATGAAAATTTTTTTTGCATTATTTCAAACAGCATATCTGATTGACAGTAAAAAAAAAAAAAATAAATAAAAAATAAAGAAAAAAAAAAAACATGAAAAATATGGAAAAAAAAAAGTATCTCATCACTAACAAATAACGTTTCTCATTTCCCCGTGACTTCATTCCATATGCTAACAAACTTTAAGTTAAATTAAAAATTAATTTCTAATTGCGCTCGATTACTCGTTACTAGTTATTTATTTTGCCTCCGTATATAACAAGCGCACGGCAATATGCGAATTTATCGATTAATTGGATCTACGTTGAAATACATGGGATAATAAGATGCAGAGTTTAGTGTTTTTGAGCGCCGCCTCTAATTGCACTCGTAGGCCTTGAAAATTGAGTTTTCGCATAATTGGCAAAGAGTCGCGACTGCGTTAATCGATATTACGAATGTCGGCGCTGTTTCACTTGCCTGGGCGCGTTTTGCCGAGGATCGATTGCGTCAAATGTGGGAAAAGGAAAAGAGAGCGGACGGACAGTAGGATCGATCTCTTTACCATCGCGATCGTAATCCTTCTTACGCGACGCACTGGGATTGCCCCAACACCCTGACCCCCAATAATTCAGAAAGCTACTAACGCCATAGAGAAATAATGAAAGCAATTAGCAATTTAAAAATAAAAACAACATGGGACTCGACGTTCTTCTTTCGATGCTTCGCGTTTCATTTACATGGCGTCTCTGATTTCCTTCGATCAATAATGAGTTATCGACATTTATCGAAATTCCAATCACGATTCTATTCGACCACAATACACCAACAATACGACATTCATAAGTCCAGCGATTATTCTAATATGATAAATCATACGTTTACAATGTTCTTTATCGGCTCGTTTATCAGATAACGGTCGTTCGTATTTATTTTTCAAATATCCGCTTATTCGCCATTTTTCACATTCAATTATAGCTCGACTTACGATTAAGAATTAAGAATTAAGAATTCGAGAAAGAATTGATATTCCCTCTAAAAACAATCGAAGCCAAAGGCCATTATCATACGCAGTGGTAATGCCGATATAAAGGAACGATGCGTGACGCTGCAAGCAAAATGAACTTCCTTTGGATGAAAAGCCTTTAAAGTTTCATTGTTTGGGCGAAACGCTCGTCGGAGAGCGAAATCGATATGCATATTTCGTTAAGTGCGAAAGACAATCCGATTGGCCTGTCTGCTGAGTAACCGAAACGCTTGCGTAAATAAATAAGCAAACGCGCGGATGCGTGGCTTGGATGCACTTCGCGAGCGAGTCAACCACCAATAACCACCAAATCCAAGGGCTTAGTCTTTAAAGAGGGACGGACCACGTGTCCGAGGGTGGTGGAGGAGGAGGAGGAGGAGGAGGACAGGCTGCGTTCGTTGGGCTCGTTCGCCCTCCCCCACCTACAGGTCCTTCGATCAATATCGCAGGTGGATTAGGGGTGGGGGTAGATGGGCCAAAGGTCGCACGTTTCCTTGCGCTTAGGAAAATGAAAAGACGCTCGTCTTTCTCTCATGCTCGCTCGCTCGCCGCCTCGACTCGCTCACTCTTGGGGTTTTGGCCGAGCGCCAACTTCTTCGGGAGCGCCGCTTCCTCGCCACCGCGCAATTATCCGGGCCGTAAATAGCCGCGTCTCGGTGCCCGAGCTGACCAAGTCCCGGGAGTCAACGCCGCGGAGGCTTGACTTCTCTTTCCCGGAAACGTGAAGACAGATGGCCGCTATCGCAAGACTAATGAGTGAGTGAGTGAGTGAGTGAGTGAGTGAGTGAGAGAGAGAGAGAGAGAGAGAGAGAGAGCGAAAGAGCGAGTGAGCACTTGTACCGTGCTTCCCTCCAATCTCCAATGCCCGTTGAGATAAGTATCTTGTTGTTGTTGTTGTCGAATTGTTTTTCTTTTTTCGTCCTTTTTCGCGAGTGGGTTGCCGCGAGTGCGGTACCGCGATTAAAAAGATATTCGATCTTGCCGCTACGACGCTGATACCCCGAACGTTATTCGATTCTCGCAGCAGCTTACACTTCGCATCCGTTATTACGTATTCGCCGTTATTAGCGTCTAAATCAATGGAGACTAACAAACGAGCTAGAAATATTCTGTGCGATAGATAAGAAGCCGCGAATTTTCGCCAAATCCTTTAGTCCATTATTGCCGGATCTATTATAAAATCTCTACTTGGTGACTTGACATACAATAAGGCAATTTAATTTTATTTTACAAAATTTGTTTCAATCATACGCTAAAGTTACAAAAGGAATAACGATTTGGGTATTACCGCCGCTCAAGTACTAAATTCGTATAAAAATATTATCAACGATATGCCGCTAATAATACCGTGAAAATAGTTTGCAATGCGATTACAGATTTATGCTATATTTTTATTTTTTTTTATTTTTTTTTATTTATTTATTTATTTTTTTTTTTTTTTTTTTTTTTTTTACCGCAGAAGCCACGAGATGAAACATTTCACGATAATATTATTGATTATAAAGAAGTTGTTCCCGGTATCGAGCTAGCACATTCGTTCTAAAAGCTGATTACAATTCGCTTTAATTGACGATGCCGTTTAAGTGATTCCGATAAATTATTAAAAGTAAATGGGTTAAATTAAAAACATTTCAATGCTTTAATTAACTATTTTGTTTATTTATATTATATATATTATATCGGCTCTTCGACATTCTTCAAGCCACAGTATATTCATTAGTGTTGCCATAGTTTGTTAATGCACGAAACGATACTCGGACGTTATTTTTTCTACTCATGCATCACTTTTTCTTGAGAATTGGTTTTTTTTTTTTTTTTTTTTTTTTTTTTTTTTTTTGCTAATATAAAAGAGATTATTTTTAGGGGCTTCAAAACGTATTTATGCGTTTGCTTCGGAGATTGTTTTGTGTTTTGTCTGGTTGCTCATTCGCCCGTCCTTGAACATCCTCAATGCACCTTTAATCCTCCACTCGTCGACGTTAAGTTTTGAAAAAGAGTTTGCCGAATAATTTGTCCTACGGAGTCTTAGGCCAAATGCATGCGCTTTCGAAATGAAAAATAACACGAGGCATTGAGTTGATGCGTTCAGTCCCTCCAATTAAAGAAAAAAAAATGGAATAAGAAAAGATAAAGACAAAGAAAGAGCACGCGTTGGCGGATAGATGAAACATATGAGAGTTGAATGCAAACAATTTCCAACGTATCTATCTTTGCTCGTTGTGAACATATTTTTCTATAGATCGAATGTCCTCGAGAGTAAACATTTAAAGTCTTTCGTATTATCGGCATGGTTTATCATCTCTTACAAATACCATTACATTATCGTCATTTTATTCTTTATTATAATCGTTACGTTAGTGCTGCTGCTGATGTTGTCGTTGTTGTCGTTGTTGTTGTCGTCGTTGTCGTCGTTGTTGTCGTCGTCGTTGTTGTCATCGTCGTTGTCGTCGTCGTTGTCGTCGTTGTTGTCGTCGTTGTTGTTGTCGTCGTCGTTGTCGTCGTCGTTGTCGTTGTTGTTGTTGTTGTTAATTTGCGATTCGGATCGTTGTGTGATAAACGTGGAGGGAGAAAAATGATGTGCCGAGAGCGGTTGAAAAATTCCGTGTCAGACAACTTTTTCACATTTGCAACTGCCTTCGTTAGCCGCTGCACTTATCTTAAAAAAGAGAGAGGGCGAGGTGGAGTGTGGAGCGTGGGGGGATGTGGGGGATGTGGTGGTTGGTGGGTTGGGGAAGGGGGGGGGGCGTTTGCGACTGTAGCGGTGGTGTCGGCGGCGACGAGGGGAATACGAGTTGAGCAGCGCGTCGACGCCTCGCTAAAAATACAAATGACAACAATACGCGAGCGCGCGGAGGAGTATCGAAGATCCGAGCCTCCCTTCGCGACGTCGAGACGCGCGGCGTCCTCGGGCACTGCCCAATTCGTCTCTTTCTTCTCGCATTTCGGGCATTTAGTAGAGCGGTTGACGTTTTTTGACTTTGACGGAATTGAACGATTGGGGTTGGGGCGGGGGTGCGGGGGATTGGGGTAGGATAGCATATAGAAGCAGGGAAGAAGGAACAAAGCTATTACTGGTCTCATGGGGGGAGGGGGGGCGACGTGGGTGCGATCACGCAAACGGAAGTTGCGAATTACGTGGCTGAATTAGATAAGATAAGGTATGCGCTGTAAGGGTTAAAAGGATGTAGCTGGTACGATGTAGGAGGAGGCTGTTGTAGGTAATTCTCCTTTGGTATCTTCTGGTCTACAATGTTACGAATCTCCATAAGATGGGTGCACATTGTTCCCGCGTGCGCCAAGACTTATTGTAACTAATTCTAATTACATTACGAGTTTAAGTTGAATATGTGTAAATGTGATTGTCTGGAGTTCCCTTGTCCTTTTCTTCGTCGTTTTTACAAACTCTTTTTCAATTATATTCACCATATTCAATTTTAATTGAATAATTTTTGAGTCTCGTAGTAAAGAAGAACGCCATAGAGAGGGAGAGAGAGAGAGAGAGAGAGTATACAAGTGTTTAATGATAAAGTTTGTTGTAATAGCACTCGAGAGTCAACACTTCTTTCAAATAGTTTTTCATTGATGATTTATGCATCGGAAGTAACTTGGTAATGTCGTTAAAAGAAAAACATTCTTCTATTGATTAATATGACCAATGCAAATACCATACAAGTACAGTAGAGTGCACAAATATTTTAGTAATGTTTTTTAATTTGTTTTACGACTGACCTGCAGCTACAAGGAAATTCAGTAACTTTTAACATTAGCACAAATAATTGCTAAAAGTATTATTAAAAGAAACGTTGGTAATATATATTTTTTATTAAAATTTAACTTAGTTATGGTTTAATTAAAGAAGTGGAGTAAATTAAATTTTTATTTATAAAGTTGTACAATGTTTAAAGACAAAAACTTTAATTGTTGGGTTTTTATTATTTTTTAATAAGCAAAGGAATGTTTATCAAAGCCAGAAGGAATTTCGCACGGAGGTGTTGCGAATGTAGAGTACTGACGTATTTATTCGGCTAATATTTTAAGCTTTGAAAGAACTTATGACGAATATTTGAATATGTTTTTTTTTTTGTTTTTTGTTTTGTTTACCTATGCGCGTTTCATTTATCTTGGCTAATTATATTTATACTTGTTTCTTTTCTCTTTTACTTGTCACAATAGTGAAATTAATTGGCGCAACTGAAAAGCAGCTTTCCAATTTATCCGTACGTGCTCTTTATTTATTGCCGTAGACCGCATATTCAGCAGCGGATCGAAGCAACTTGAAATACGTTAATAAAGGAAAGGAGGAAAGAAAGAAAGGAAGAAAGAAAGAAAATTATAGTTTCCTCCGATAATGCAATAAATGTAAATGTGCTTGTCTTCGCTTATGGGCCAACCTCATCCGAATCAAGTGTTGGGTACTTTTTATTCGTTGTAAAAGAGGCGTCGCCATGAAAAAAATATTAACCAACTGTAAGTCATCACACGTACCTCCGAAGCACGCAATTTATTTTGGAATTCAGGTCGAGCGTGTAGATGGCATTAATGAAATAATATTACAACTATCGATACAAGAAAAATGCCAATAGCGCCTTTCCAGTATTTATTCTCGGTTGATAGCGCAGTTAGTGGAGCATCGATCGATACCTTAGCACGCACACAATTACAGAAAAGATATATATATATATATATATATATATATATATATATAATCGATAGAAGCGCCATTTCCGTTATTAAAATCTCTAAAAGTGTTTTGTTAAAGCGCCAGGATAGCCTTGGAGGGTATTTGGGGTGGGATTGGGGTGGGTGGATGGATTAGGTGGTGGACAGATTAGAAAGGAATCTCGATAAAAGTACTGCTTCATTAGGAATAAAGTGACCCTCATCAGTCCGGATTCAGGTTCGTTCCGCCCACAAATGTTTCTAAGCGGCGACGTGTTAAGTGATTAATGAAAAATGCGTGAGAGGGTCGGCGATGTCATTTCATCGTATTAAGCAGCGTTAAAAAGAAGGATCGAGATAGCAGCAATAAAAGAGAGAGAGAGAGAGAGAGAGAGTGAGTGAGTGAGTGAGTGAGTGAGTGAGTGAGTGTGTGAGAGAGAGAGAGAGAGAGAGAGAGAGAGAAAAGAATAAGAGGGAGAGTCGCATTTGAGGTCCAACTCATAAGGTCCTCCCGAGTCCATAAAAGTCAAGGCTTTGCGCACGCGAGGACACTCCCAGTGTGTTATGCGTACGATGAAATATTGCGTAGCGATGTAACAAGCTGGAATTCACTCCTTAATGTCCTGCCTAGTATTTAATTCCTCTTCTGCCCTTTCATCGTTTTCTCCTTTATTATTTCTTGCTCGCCGCTTAAGGGGTAACGACACTCTAGAGTAGACTCACTAAAATAATCACAATTCTAGGAATTTTTCATGGCACGAGCAGGGAAAAGAGAAACAGATCTTAATATATATATATATATATATATATATATATATATATACATGAAGATTTTTTTTCCCAAACGATTTATCAACAGCAATCTAAGCACCAAGTTGATAACCAGCCGTATGTATTGTTAAAGTAGTTTCACAATCAACATCGATTATACAATCAAAATTTACATGAAAAATCCACGAATGATTATTAGCCTCTAAATCTTCCATCATTGAACTACATCAAATCAATTTATTATGAAAAGTCAATCAATTATATATTTAGCACAAAAAAAATCATTGAAACAAATTTAAAATCTTGCGTACTTAGTTAATAGGCTTTTAAAATTTTCATTTAGAATAGCATTAGGATATAGAAAAAAATTTATCGCCCATCGTATTTCCGATGGGTTCGAAGATATTTTCAGAATAGCACGTTTAAAGTTTCAGAAATACTTCATCAAGTGTGAAATTTAAGCGGAAAAATTTCCTTAACTAACATTGTTCTCTATTTCATATAAGTTCGTCTTTTTAGATTAAAAGAGCCGATTATTTTTTATTTTTTTTTTTTTATTAAGTTGTGATATTGTCAGCGGTACTTACCCCAAAACTTCATCTACTTATGTTTCACTAGATTTTACTTGGGAATTCATTATTAAGATTATTTGGCTTTGAGGCTGCCAATAAATATATTTGTGTCCATTGGTCAGGCAAATTGAAATTCTTGTCACGCAAAATCCAATCTATAAATCGAACAATAACCATTAAAATGTCGATGCGTGCGCAAAATTATCATTGTGTTAAGTTTTTACACATGTAAAAAGAATACAAAATAGAATAAGTCGGTTGTTTTCGAATTTTTACGTATGCGTAATGGAAATATGAATTAATGATGGTAGTTACGGTGACAATTGTCAATTAATTTCGATGCTCACATTTGTAGTTTCAAAACTTTAAGAAAATGTCGAGTTGAATGAGACTTAATAAGATCAAACGTACAGCGATTCAATTTTCTAAATAAACAATAAAGGCATTCGATTTTGTACGATCGCTTACGGTGATGATGAGTGGCGTTATTATTATGATTATAGATAACAAGTTTGCTTAATCGGGAGCTTTATTCTGTTTTGAATGTCTGATTGGAAAAGAATAATTTACGTAAGTTCAACGATATAACTTCTTTTTATATCAGATCATTAATAATGCAAAATTTTGGAGTGGCAAATTTGATTTAGAGAAATATTAACGAACGACTAAAATTGATTGATATTATACTTATGTATAACGTTTAAAGTATGCGTATTAAGTATTAAGTATAAGCGACTATTATTCCATGTGTAGGTTTCTGTAATTTAACGTGGAAAATGCCATATATGGATAAACTAAGAATATAAGTGTTGAACATTTTTTAATTTATGACGAAGAAGAGCGTTGTTATGTTTGTCGTAGTTGATAGAAAATTATTTACAATATCACTTGGAATTGTTGTTTCTCACGTAGATAACTGCTGCATTTCATGTTTAGGCAAATACAATTTTTTGCCCCTAAAACCTTTTTGCATTCAACGAGTCTAAAAGTGCTTGATAAATCATCAAAATAGAAGTATGCCCTGTTGAGTTTTTTTGAGAAAATATCATCACCATCATCTACTTTCAAGATCATTACAGTTTATGTATTTCAGACAAAACGTGTACAAGCGTTATTACATTTGTTTTGTAATTACTTAACGATAAAAATTCGTTATTTGGATATCTCGGTTAAACATATTTGCAATTTTCGCGAACTTTATAATTATTATTATCCCGCCATTATAAATAATATAGTCATATAATTTAATACAATAGACTATTTTATATTATTATATTCGGTAAATACTTTTGTAAGCCTACCTGGTAAATGTGTAATAATTTATGTGCAAATAATTTACTTTACATAAAAATACATTTTATGTTAAAAAGTGTACAAGGCCTTTTAGAGTGTAAATCCATGTTTCAACTGCTTGAAAATTAGGAATCCAAGGGGTGCGGTTCAAATCCGTTACACTTAATACTTTTCACGATAAAAAACACGAGACGAAATATATATAATTCGCGTAAATATTCATATTTAAAATGAGAGGTGGAGAATAAGGAAATAAAAATCAGGAAACAATAAAAACAATTGCTGGAAAAATTATTACGTTGCTTATATGTTTGCTGTAAATATAGGGTGCACACACGTAAGAGTATTCGCAGTTGATTATTGTGGATTATAAATTTAATTGAAAAAGCCAGACAGACATATTTGCAGAAGAATTTTTATTTAATAAATTGAAGTTTTCACTTGATATGAGGTAGAATAAAATGGCCTTGTAGTGAAATTTCGTGTCTTATCATTGAATCGCGGTTATATTAAATGATTATAAGTTGTATGTTGTTCATCGTCAATTAATTCGTAAAAACAACAATTACTCATATTCATTGTATCGAATTGTATCGATATGAGAGAAAAGAGGGAGGTAGGAAGTAAAATAGATTCTTAAACACTATGATTAGCATTGAAAGAAAAAATCACACTCGAAGTCACGGATTGTCAATTCTTTTTATGGCAATGCATCTATTTTCTCAACCAATCGCCCGTTCGACGGAGCAAACTATTCCTCCTCGCGCTTTCAACAACGATGTAAACCGTTGTTGTAGAACGTTGTTGTAGTAACGCGAACTATGATATAATTTTTAGTCGTCGAGTCGTTGAGGAATCGAGGATGTATTATAGGCAGAGTGGGGGCTGTGCGGGTAATAGGAGCCAAAGAGCTCGGCCAAAGACTTTCATTCTATATAATTAGTTCGAGGTCGGCGGAGTAATTGAACCGCGCGATCTTCTATTTCGCCAACTCTAGCGGAAGCGGAAAACTTATCATGCCGAACAGAGAAAAGATAACGCCCCTTTTGTTTTCCCGGCCCCGTAGGCGGCTCGTAAGTGAGCAGACACGATTTTAGACAGGATTTTAAGAAAGAAGCAGACAGAACACGGGTGAAAATCGCGGCTAATCTCGAGCGCATTGGTAATTTATGCAGGCAATTAGGCGGCCGCGCAGGCCTGTAAATTAATTGGGAAGATGGTAGTAAAAGTTAATTTAGTTTGTCGGGCGATCGAGGGAGGGCGGGAGGGGACGTCGTTCGGCTCAGGTGGCGCAAAGCTCGGGGAGAACTCGTGGAAAGCGAACTAAGACGGGAGTAAGCAGCATCGCTTACTCGCCGGAAATTGAAAGCCCCGCTGTCTCTCGCAAACTTACGACCGGACTTTCCTGAATTTGGAAAAATGACGCTCGTTCGCGCGATTTTTAGTGAGAAAGGGGGGGTGGGGAGAGAGAGGGATGTCGTAGCGGGCAGCCGCCGACCGACCAAATTTCCGCCACGATTCTCTAAATGCTTTCAGAACCGATTTTATATCTGATTGTAATCAGAGTCGAATCATCATTCGAGCATTCGAGGGCTTCTCCATTCGCATTCGGTACTTAACGGCCTTAATTCATCGTGTGCTAACATTTTTCTGACGATCTGTCTTTTTCATTTCCATTAAATGCCGTGGGATGGTGGAGAGTTCCGTATGACCGAGCGGCCTTAATCGACGTATTATTCAAGCTTTCGAGCCAAAAGCTCTCGGCGTCATCAGCTCGTGTAGTTGGTTCTGTATACAATCCACCGAGGACATCTTACACGACGTTAAATACACTACGAGCAACGGTACCCGCAGGGCGGTGCATAATATGACTGAATATAAACGACGTTTACCCCGGGAACTTCCTCGCGTTCAATAGTCGAGTGACATTTCCCTCTCACTCTCTCTCTCTCTCTCTCTCTCTCTCTCTCTCTTCGTCTAGCAGTCGCTCGCTCTCCGCCTACCTCGATAAATGCAAAGCAATGTAAACGTGCACACCTCAAACAAGCCGATTTACCGGGTTCTTGGTGTACATGTCGGTAGTGTGCAGTTACCCCTTTAAATAATACTAACGAAAGAGCATCTCCTTTGCTCCAAACTAACGCCAGGGCACGTGCATTTCGACTTAAAGCACGAGACGAGAGAATTGCCAGAACGTATATATTGAGAAAGAAATTGCGAGATCGGAATTGCCGCGTACATTGGTAAATTCTAGGGCTTCGTATCCTTACTTTCTAGACGCATTTTACGCGACACTTACTTCCCGCTTTAAAAGCACATTGAAATTCATTGGTAATTTTCGGCTCTTTAATGACATCGCTCATTTAGCCCCGAGTAAACTTAATTATAATTTTCTGTAAATTTCATCTCTCGATGCTTGGATTAAAAATCGGTGAGAGCGCGATAAAGAATCTGATTAGATCGTAATAGGAGGTTTGGCTGTCACGATTAAGGTAAGTTTTGCTTATCTTGCATTTGCAGACTTGCGTGCACACTATTAGAGTAAGTTTATCGAATCAAAATACTTTAATATGCTCGTCTACGCGTTTGACAACTGCTTTCTGCCATTAATGAAAATGTCGATGAATTTTTATAGTTATTAAATCGTTGATTTGTAGCCATTGTGTCGTCGTGAAGAATATGGATACCGAGTATAAATAATTCGCCCACACGGTAATATTGATAAAGTGTGGGAAAAGATGATTTTGTTTTTCCTATTATCCGTTACTACCTAATAATTCAATGTTCAAGTTACGTTCAATTAAAATTGTTTATAATAATAGAGTGTGAGTAAATGTTGAACAAGTTACTTACTTTAAAACAACGTTATAAAGATATCAAATTTCATCCTGCGTATAATGGGACTTTAACGTGTGTGCGCGTGCGTGCTCATACTCGCACATCGATACATCGCGAACAACAGTTAACGCTGTGCAGTGGAATAACTTTGCTTACAAAGCTTCCGTAAATTTCTGCATTCGATAGTTTTTTTTTTTTTTGCTCACAGATCACAGACTATTCTCAATTAGTTTACGTTTGGATGGATATCTTATATATTATTATTGACATTAATAATAAGGAGCCTGCCTTGAGTTAAGCCAATTATGATTGAAAACGATGTATATATATTATTACGAAATTTTTTATTTACGTATTGAAATTTATCATTATAGATATTAGTATATGATACGTGCTACGTACGAGCGAGAGATAAATTGTCAAGATAATGTTGTTGTGCCGTAGCTTTGTAACTTTGGAGAGGAAATATAATCGAGAGGATTGTTTGTAAATATTAGACTTTCGAAGTATAAAAGTGTCTAAATCTTAGTCAACTCTCGGTACTTGTAAAGATATCTCGATATTATCATATTCTGACGTTATACATAAAAAATTATCTGGTCGCGTAGACATCAAGTGAAAGGTAAAAGGAATCGGATCAGATCAGTTATACGAGATCTCATATATATATATATATATATATATATATATACACGCAGTCGCGCATTTACGTACATGCACATGCACGAGCGTGAATTTACGCATGTTTGTGTTTATATCTACAAAATACAGATTGTATAAATTTACACTTAATTCTGGAATCAATTGGGCGAGAAGGATGCGAGCAATGGGGAGGTTATTACTCTTGAATTAACACTTGTTTCGTAGATGATATCGTTAACTTTTGGATTATACTAATGTTTGACATTATCGATATCATTATTCAGCAGAGAGGAGAATTGGAATACCACGGAAATAGATGCCATTTGGCGGTGGCTCGATATTTCCTTCTGGATTATTAAAGACTATGAATTGAGCTGGAATGGAAGCTCGTGTCGCGTGTCCGATTCGATTCGATTCGAGTCTAAAAATTTTCTGTGCCCACATATTGAGTGTAATGGAACGCCGACAAGGGCTGCTCCAAGACTACAAATGATAAAGCGCAGCGACACACAGGTCGATAATGATTTTTTCCCCTTTTGCATTTTTTATTGAAATGCGAATATTGATGGACGCGTGCGCCAAGATCATTTATCTTTCGTAGCTTCATATCGACGATATTTCTCACAACTCGGATAGGAAGGAGGGCGGATGTGCAACGTTGTAGATCAATTCTATATCCTGCCGGTATTTCACTACGGGGGCAGTTTATATTTTCGAAAACAACCCATACTTTGACAGAATGTGTTTTTTTTCTTCTTCTTCTCATTTACTTTACAAATGCAGGCACTTTGTAAGCCCGGTTACTCAGACTAAAAAAAAAACAAACAATAACAAAAATACATTTTTGTTTTATTCGATGCTTTCGGTTTGGGAATAGGAGGGAGGGGGGTTACAAAAATTTACCATTTCATGAATCGTATTATCATTCTTATTGTATATATTATGCGCAGCTTTGATATCTATATGTGTGTGTGTGTGTGTGCGCGCGCATGCGTGTGTACGAATCGCACAATGCTTCTTCGTTCTAATTATTTTTTCGTTTTCATTTTGGTCATTCAACATTTGTTGCCGTACCGAAATATCGTAAATGTCTCGATCTGAAATTTATTATACGTTATGTGTCGGAGTGCTATTTTTTGAAATTTAAGATGACATAAATGGGCGATCGAGCTTGTATTCAATAACTAAAATATACGAAAATAGAGCATTTATCTGCAGTAACTTTCACAGTTACATTTAAAAAACAATTTAGTAAAGGTCAATGTAACCAATGATTGCGTTAAAAAAAAAACAAAAAAAAAAAAGGTCGTACGCGTACAATGCGTTGTTGTTGAATGTTGGAAAAAGCATCGTAATTTATCGAGAGAGATTTGTAATTAAATAATGGTATATTAGAAATAAATTTTTTTATCAATCGTATCGCTAACATTTTACCTTTCTAATGACATGTAATAAGGTAGGCATGTAATAATGAAAAAATTCACTTTTAATTTGAAAACGAATACATTGGTAATGAGATAGATAGTTCGTTATATAAAGTAATACTGAACAAAAGGTAATAATAATAATAATAATAATAATAATAACAATAATAATAAAGAAAAATGTCAACAATAATAATAAAGAAAAATGTCAACATCTGCATCGTATTTATTTAACTAAATTTCGTTCGATAAACAATATCGAGCATTAAATAACTTCACAATTTATAATTCTCACTATCGAGCAGAAAATGTCCCCGAAATAATTCAATAAACTATTGATGAATGAGAAATAAATATCACGTAAATATGACAGTTTTGGTGATGGAGGTATCTCGAAGATCGAAGAGGACAGGAGGAGCAAAAAGAAAAAGTCGATCGGATTTTCCAGGTCAGCCCGTATGTATAACGCTCGCAAACAGCTCGTCTTCCTGGCTTGGGGCAAGGGGTGGGAGAGCGAAGATAGGTGTAAGCAGAATGAGATACGAGGTGAGATCACGCCTTCCTGAGTCAGATGGCCGAAACGTGATTGTGACTCCTCTACTTGGAGACGCTCCCCAAGCCAATTTTGTCGAGGGTTAAAATTCTACTATCGTCATTCGCGGATTAACGATATTCCGTCTGCAATTTAAATTGTAACTACTACCGAAAGACCTACGACGGTTCCTGCGCTCTTGAAAATGTTTATCGTGCTAAATAAAAGTGAAATATTAGTTAAGAAACGAGTGAGGTGGGCATATACGAGGAGATATCTTGGGTTCTGCATTTGGTTCGGGCCAATGACAATTATTCCTTTAAAAATTGCTATTGTAATAAATTGTAAATATATTGAAATAATAAAAAAAAAAAAAAAAAAAAAAAAAAAAAAAAAAAAAAAAAAAATTAATTTTTTTTCTCTCTTTTCTTTTATCTGCCAATGTTTACGAACCAAGAGTTTCATATCTTTATGACTCTTTTTATCTCCACTTGACTTTATAAATTATAGCGCTGAGATGGAATTCGCCAAGTTTTCTACTAGAGCAAGTAGAGTTCATCTGTGATAATCATCAAGTAAAAGTTTTAAGTATCTGCCGATGTATAAAATTTTAATGACCCACGCAGATTTTTTTACTTCTCATAAAAAAAAAAGAAAAAAAAAAGTGAAATATTATTATAATGACAGATTTATGTTTGCATATGTGGAAGTTTTGCTTATAGTTTGCCGAAATTTTCATCGTATGGCCATGTGCCGCCTTAGAAGCACAACTGACTCGATGCAACGAACATTCCAACGATTAAATTTTTACTATTAATACCCATTAATAATTAAATAAGCTTTTGATGTCTCGGTGAATGTGCCGATTATCTTATCACTACAAACCTCTTCAATTCATAATAAGTAGCCAAATTATTGCAATGTATTGTAAATAGTATTAACACTTGTATGTAAATCAGGTAAAGGCAATGTCACCTGTTCAATAAAATCAAGATATTGACAAAATTAAAGGTAAGATTTTTAAGACCGACGATCGATATAATGGATCGATACATTTAATTTAATATTGCCTCGAGAATTGCACTAACGAAATCTTTAACGGAACAACAACACGTTTAAGGACCTCGGCATACCCGACGCTCATTTATCCCCATACAACAAGCGTTTAATTTTATTTTACGCCACGTGTTTAATAAAGCCAAGCGAAGCCAAGGGAAGCGAAGCGATTATTGCGCCTCTCCTTTATAAACTATGAATTTTAATTTCTCGAATTAGCAATGTTCTTCGGCACCAACAATTCATGACGTTATTTAACCACCTCCGACATTTCATATTTTTTAAAGGTCGAGATATCGACTGAAGTATCAACTGAAATAACAAATAATCTACATATATATATATATATATATATATATATATATAAATATATCCGTATTGCCAACAGGACCCAATAACTATTCCAATTATAATCCTAGAAAATCCTAGATAATGAATAATTGAAATAATAATAACAACGACACTAATGACAATGGCGGCTAATAATATCGCAAAAGGCATTCATTCGAGATAACTTAAAAGAAAATTAAACGATAGTTGATGCTGTTGGCGTGACAATTAAATTTTTGATAGAATGACGAGTTCGTTAGAAATCTCTTTATCGTTTGGGAATAATACCGGGTGGTCCAGTACAAACTGCGGGGGCTCGGAGAATCCTCGGAAACGAAATAGAATTACGAAAGCCCAGATATTGGATTGAAAGACGGTGGCGCGCGATTTTCCCATTCGAGTCCGGCTACCACCGCCTCAAATCCTCCATCTCAAATCCTCCCGTCCGCTCCGCATTATAAAATCAAGGATGCTCGTACGCATACCGGACGTGTGCGCGGCACAATAAAATCGCGAAAGACAAAGCTCGCCAAAGCGGATGGCACAGGCATAGATAATCATCCGAGCGGTCACCGAGCACTCGGCGAGCGACTCGTCCAAATCCAGTTGCCGAGTCGCGCGGTCCAGCCACCTGAAATACTCCGTGGATTAAAACATCGCGTGGGGCGTGGATGCGTCGGCTAAGTCCAGACGGAATAAAGCCGGGAGAATCCGCGGCCCGAGGGCGAAAAAGCCGTCCAGTGCGAGGGGGCGAGATAAACTACCATTCCGTAACTTCGTAGCAGTTTTATCCTGTCTAGCGTCGAGGACGTTGGGTGGAGGTTGTGTGAGGCGGGGGTGGGCCGTGGAGTGGAGTGGAGTGGAGTGGAGTGGAGTGGGGAGGGGTGGGGGGCGTGTGATGGTGGTGGCGGTTTGATGGGGATGGGGGCAGTCGGTGGGTGAGGCTCGCGCGCCGACGACGTGGAAGTCCCTTAGCCGTCGAGAAGTTTAATTTATCGCCTCCTCCCGGATGCCGGACATCAAGAGAGGGGAAAAAGTGGAGGCGCGCGGAAAGGAGGCCGAGTTTTCCCGCGAGAGAAAGCGTCCGAGGCGGGCGGAAAGTTGGCCATCGTAGCAGCTAATTACAAGTTCCTTTATACCCTACGTTACCGAGTTTGCGTAAGAAGGCCCAAGATTTTCAGCAATGCTCAATCCGCTTATCGTGAAAGCATGAATAACGAAAGGGCCAAGCCATCGGGACGTTTTCCCGAAATGTAAGGGGATCGATCATCTCACTCCGCTCTTGGTGGTGCCTGTTAATTTTCTGTTTTGCGCCTTTACAATCGCCCGCCATTGATTATTCATGAAATATGTGAAGGATTTTGACTCGACCACGATCGAAGCTGTTATCGCTTTTTTTTTTTTTTCATTCAATCAACGCTCCTGCATAGCACGTGCGTCTTGCGTCACTTTTCAGTCATTGGTTATCTTACACGTTTTATTCTCACCTTTCAGTGCGTGCGTGGGTGCGTACGTGTGTGGGACATTAACTTTGCTCTCGATATCGATTCTCTCGTTTGATGGAGAGATGATCGTCCCATTTCGGTAAATGCGTATATGTATTCAGCGAGCCAACTGTACATAAACTTTATTGCAAATATCGCGCCAGTTTTATCTGATTATTATTTAAGCGCTGGCAACCGACTATCTTACATCTCACTTTAAATTAACCTTTTTTTTTTTTTTTTTTTTTTTTTTTTTTTTTTTTTTTTTTTTTTTTTTTTTTTTGGGGGGTTTTTTTTCTTTTTTTTTTGGGTTTTTCGAATCTGTTTCATAGTAATCAAGAAAGCAGCCTCTACGAGATATTTGAAAGTGAGCAAACGGGTTTTCAAAACAATATCCTAAAGCAGACTCGGTTTGTTATTAAATTAAGTCGAGGCTGTACTATTAAGGTGTCAGAAATCTTTAATAAAAAGAAATGTTGATATATCAATTCCTCACTGAGAATATACACGGAGTTGAAAATGATCGTTCATTAAGCAATCAATAGGACATTATATCGATAGAGCGCAAAGAAAAAGCTAAGAGGAAGTGTCAAAGCGCGAGATATTGCGGTTATATCTCATGCATTATTTATAAATAGCTAGGCTGACTGTGTACACACATGCACGCGAGGGAGAGTAAGTCGAACGAATCTGTAGTTGTCACTTAACGAACCGATCACGCCCAGTCCGTCGCTAAAAGTTCTGACAGCGTATTTTCAATGGGCCGTTCGCATAAATTGTCCTCTTCTGCCTTCCCATTCCCCTAGCCCCGGACGCCCTCTCTTTCATTCGTCTCCTCTAAGTATCTGTTCCATCCTCCCTCTCGCTCTCTGGCAAGGCTCTATGTAGAAGTGGCAGCAGTAGATAGATATAGGTGGGCGCCCCGATCGACGCGTCGCATCGACCAACTTTTTCCATTCCACGTAGGAAGGAAGAAGCTGTGCGCGCGATTGAGCTTCTTTGAATAGTCGCCTCTTTCTGCACAAATAGCCTTGCCTTCTTGATTTACCTCTCTCTCTCTCACACGCTTTCTTTCTCTCCCTGTTTCTCTGCCTGTCTGCCTATCCGTCTCTCTGTCTATCTTCCTGTCTGTCTATTTAGCTGCCTGTCTGTCTATATAGCTACCTGTCTGTCTGTCTGTCTGTCCTCTTACTTTATCCCTTTCTTTCTCTCATTTCTATTTTAACAGTGCTCACTTCACTTCTCTTCTCCTTTTTCAATCTGCAGATACTTTTCTTCGTGTAATTCGGATTGCAGTATTCGATATATAGAACGAAAATTATTATAAAAGGATATTCCAGATATTATGTATTATTTACGTCAAATATGTGTGAAAGTAAAAAAAGTTTTCTAAAAAGTCGTCCAACTATAAGCTACACAATTGTATTTAATATAAAAATTTCATCATGTTAAATTCTGCAAAGCGCGTGCGTGCCTCATATTTATTATTGTAGACTAAGAACGATCGATCAGATTTTAATCCAATGTTATCACAACAATATGACTTTTGGCAAAAGTAAAATGGTGATTAATTTTAGAATTAATTTTCATTATTATCGCGCATATTTCTTGCGCCTAATGGTAAATTGTGATGTCAATACTTCGACTACTCTATATTTAATCTATATTATACATGTTTAGTACATATTATGACCAAATTGAATAAATTATCTAATTTTAATAGAAAATTTGTGTGATGATAATGATGGAAACAAAGAATTTGTTAAAATTCTTATTTATTGAATTATGTAGCATATAGTTGTAATAAGAAAACAACTAATAAGAAAGTCGTGCATGAATAACAATAAGTGACAATTATAAATATATATATATATATATATATATATATATATATGCAGCTGGAACATAAACGTAAAATTGAATTAAATTTGTTTAAATATTCTTCTCGAATAGAAGGAAGCATTTGAACGTGCAGTATTTGAATTAATTTCAAGATGTAAAATTCTTTTATTATTAACAAGTAGGAAAAGTGACGAATACCTTATCTATAAAAATTTTTGTATAGTTATTTTTAGAAATTAAATTATGTATATATATATATATTTATTTTTTTTACATTAGAGGACAGATGAATTTTGAATGAAAGAGAAGATAATAATGTATGTTGCAAAGTTTATTAGTGAATTAGAAAATAGGTAAAGTTTTGTTATTTTACTTTTATATGTGAACTGACATTCACAAACAAATGTCCGAGCACGTACACAGTTTCATGTAAATATACATGTATCTCGACGATGCTGAGAACTGGACTCTTCATACAATTTTGTAAAAGAAGAAAATACTGCATTTATCTCGTCATGATAAAGCTTAAAGTTTCACAAGCCATCAAAACAAAATTATTACAAAATTATGATTGTTATGTTATGCATAGACATATAATTTATATCATTAAGAAATTTAATCATTGAAAAAGGTTAAAGATTAAATTAATATGAATAGAATAACAAATAAGTATGTGGACTATAAGAAATAGAAAATAATACGGAACTAATCAAGTGAACATTTTCTTTCAAGATAATGATTATTGATTATCCTAAAGAAAATAAAATATATTATTAAAAATGCTGAAAATGATATATCAATGAAATCTAACGCCCATTTTTATTATTTAAACACGTCGATTGTGATGAACTATTAGTCGATATTCAATTTATAGTATACCTCGATGTCGTACTCGACCAACACGATTCCATATAAAATAATAAACAGATAAAAAATCTGTAAAAAAAAAATGTTAACTAGTGCAATGGCCTGAATGACCTTTGGATTTTACTTCGGAAAAAAAAATTCCAACGACTCGATGTGTTTGAAATTGCGATTATCATTGCAAGTACATTAATAATGAAATGAAATGAAATACATTTGGAAGAATTTAAGACTAGATACATAATTATTAGTTAATTACAAGTAAGGATTGTATTTTTGTTCAGATAGAAGAAAAATTTGACGACAAACGAATATAATAATAGTAAATAATTGATATAATTGAGTTAATTTAAACAATTATTTTATAATTATAAGAATATCCGAATGATTACAAAAATCGTTGATATAAATTTTTTTTTAATATATATATATATATATATATATATATATATATATATATATATATATATATATATATATATTTATAAATAAATTTGTAGAAACAATTATTAAGTAATTATCAATTGCCAATTGGAAAGGATTTGGAAAAATAAATAAGATTGTCACATTTTAAGCAATTTTATTTCTATTAATAATATTATTCGCATTAGACGAATGAATATAATTGCGGAAAATAGCCTTATATTTATAAAAGAATATGTAACAATTGATAAAAGGAAAGGATGATTGTTACTTTAATAACATAGATTTACTTTTTATTATAAATATTTTTCTTATTCATAATTTTCTTTAAAATCAATTTGGCACTTCACCTTGAAATACTCAAAAAGTGCGTTTCATACTTTAGATTAATAATCATGATCCTTGATTTTGTCTGTAATTTTAATTTTAAATTTAAGGAAGTCATCTAATTGAATATCTAAAGAAAATTTTTTTATTCAATTACCACGGCAATGTAATAAAACAAATTACAAAGTACAATTTAAGTAATCTTTGTAAGATATTGATTCAAGAACAGAAGTGCAACACAAGTATATACTTTGAAAATGACATTTATTAATTTAAATCGTAAATGACTTAGCTCTATAAATAATAAATATATTTTGAGAAATATTGTAGATATCGAAATAAATTTGCGATTTTTGAATATCAATATTATTATCTTTAAACTACGGGTGTGAGAAGGGAAAAAATTTCGTTTCTAACGTATTTAAAATTGATAAGAGCCGCTCTATTATGTATATTAAACTTTGCCGAAATGAATTTTAATGTCGGTTTATCTTAAAATAATCTTTTAATTAATAATATTGCAAAGTGACCAGGCATAAAATAGTACATAGGTAAGAAATAGTCGATTTAGTGGAACTTTTATTTGAGAGTGCTAAATTGATAATGATCTTCATATTGATTATTAATATTATTCATAAAAAATATTTATATCTGTCTTAAATAGTGTTGTTTTAACAATTTAAAATAAAAAGAAAAACAATTTTTTTTTTTTGCTTTTAAATAATATATTACAAAATTGTTTGGAAAAGGCATGCAAGTAGCAAATGTAAAAATATATATGCATACATATGTATGCATGCATGTATGTATGTATGTATATAAGAATTGAGAATATTATTAAAAAAGGAACAATATGTTTGAATTTAATATTCTGACATTGCTTTACTGAGAAATTTCTGAGTTAGTTGCTTTTAGTAATTAAATTTAAAAATGAAAATCTAACGTGAAGGGTAAAGTCGAAAAAAAAGTCAATGACACAAAACAAATCGCAAGAGATTTTGGCAGTTACATACATAAAATGTAATTATTAAATTAGGTATTAATAATAATAACAACAATAGCAACAACAACAACAACAACAACAACAACAACAACAACAACGATAACAATAATAATAATTAAAAACAAAGTGTATTGTATATACGACAAAAGTTAGAACAGTTCCAATTCAATTTGAAAAAAATATTCTCAACTTTAAGGAATTTAAAAACTTTTTCGAGTATAAGATCCATCATAATTGTATTATTCTTTAGAATGATGTTAACCGTATTGAAATTGAAGTTGCCCCTTTTATAATTTGAAATTGTAACATTAACTTTAAATTCAGCAGTCTATTTGATTGTTCGCGTGTAATATTTGATTTCAATGTGAACTTCTGAATTTTCAGCATCAGCTTTTTTGAATATTATTACTAATGGTAATTCGTGCCCTTCCTTCGATGTTACAAGTATCTAAATTACTTTTAATAATTTCGATTAATTGTCAACGTCACTATTCAATAATATGCTATATAAACAAAGGGGAGTAAGCGTAGTACTCATCATACGCAAAACTTACACACACACACACAAACACAAACACACAAACACACACACACACACACACTCTCTCTCTCTCTCTCTCTCTCTCTCTCTCACTCACTCTCTCTCACTCTATCTATCTATCTATCTATCTATCTATCTATCTATCTATCTATCTATCTATCTATCTATCTATCTATCTATCTATCTATCTATCTATCTATCTATCTCTCTCAATTCCCTATTCGAGCGTGCTCGTTTGGCTTGCAAACTCTGTCACCATAAGCAGTGCCTCGTTGTAAAGTCGAATAAACGAGAGAGAAATAAGAAATGTAGGAAAATTGAAGAAATGAACGAAAGAAAGACAGAAAGAAAATGGCATCGCGAAAGCTCCAGCCAGTAGCAGCAGCTTTGCCGTGAATTAAGCTCGCTTATTTGCTACCTGCGAGGCACTCGGCGGCTACGAAGAAAGCCCCATAAATAGCGTAGCCTCCCGTCCACGGGTCCCGTCTCCCCCGTGCCGTAACAACGAAATTTTACGCCCCGGCGTTGATCCACCATGAAAACAGCCGCCACATCGGGCAGCCGAATTCTAATTCAGTTGAGTCATAAAGCGCGCGTCTCGCTCCAGGAACTTTAAAGAGCGAGCAACAATTAGCCGCTCCGCTAAAAATACGGCACGACCTTTGGCTAAGGCCACGGCCCCTTGGACCTCGTTGCCCTGAACTCGGCCCTCCACCGCCGACTCCCGACTCCGCGAGGCGCCGAGGGCAAACACCTGCTCCTGCGAACGCGTCGCACGCCTACGCGACCGTGAATTTATTCGCATCGGTGCCCCTTCGAAATTGGACTCGGGAGCGCCGCTTTGCGAGGTCATTATTTCTTTTACGATCCCTCCCTCGCCATCTTTCTCGCTTTTTTGCCCGTCGCCCCGTTTCTTTTTTATTTACGCCTTGAGCCCCGGTAGTCAGTACGCAGGATTTACACGGGCAGGAAAGCGCCAGTCATGGATCTCTGGCTGGCCGCCCAGTCGCTGCTCCCTTCCCTTTCTCCGTTTAATTTCGCCTTTTTTTTTTTTTTTCTTCGATATTCGAGGAGCTACGCACTCGTTACCCAATTCCCCGGCAGTTTTCTGATATCTCGCTATTTCCGCGGTCGCCGGAAATGCGGAATGCTCCCTCGCGCTCCCATTTACTCGCATCCGCGCTCGAATCAATCCCCCCCCCCCCCCCCCCCCCGCCCCAATC
>NW_011948438.1:1619834-1624015 GCF_000503995.2 Ceratosolen solmsi marchali
CGCTCCGCTCCCTCCCCCTCCCCCCTCCTAGCCCCTCTAATCCCTCAAACCACCAACCGGCCCACGAGATTGATTGACATCGTATTACTCGAGGCGAGGCATAATCGTCGATGTATTATTAAAATTACTTGGAAAATCATCATCTTGGCGCTCCAAGTTTTTTTTTTTTTTTTTTTTTTATATAAATTATTGCGCTCGTGAGATTTTTAAATACAGATAATACTTTTACTCTGCTTTTAACTAAGATAAAATCCGTGAAATTAGAGCTGCAAATATACAGAAAATCAAAACACAACAACAACATAGCAAAAATAATAAATATGAAGGAAAAAGTGAATTAACAACGTTCGAGTACATGTTTTTTTTGTTTTTTGTTTTGTTTTTTTTTTTTTTTTTTTGTTCTTTTTTTAAAGCTTCAATGTGTGAAAGAAATTTTTTTTTGAAATCATCGCTTGCTACGCGTATAGCTGAAACGCGATTATCATGAGAATTAAAATATTATACGATCGTGATTTGTTTGTCAATGACCGATTGGGGAAACGGTGACATTTTGACATTTGACAGTTATTACTTTGGCGTGCATTCGAATAAGCAGAAAATTTTTAAATACCTTTCGATAAATCATTCGTTTTTTGAAAATACTTAATTCTTAAACGAGCGTTTTGCTACGAGCCGTATTTTGGAAATAAAAATACGTTCTTACGTAGTAATGGCCGTTTAATCACGTTGCTGTCAAAGTTCCAACGTACATTTGATCGATCAAATTATTCATGATAATTCATAGAATAATTCGGTCCGATAGATTCGATTCGTTCAAAATTACGATTCACGGGGGGAGGGGCGTTAAGCATTGTCCTATGAGAGCAATTTCATAATTTATGATAATATTCTGTACAAGGTCAGGCGTGGCTAAATAACATTACTCTTATCATAATCATGGTCTTAGCAATAATAATAGAAATTCATTTCATATTTCGTGACATTGTATTTTATATTATTAATTGAAGATGAAAAGATATTCGCACTCGAAATCTTAAAACAGATCTAATAAAGTAAGAAAAATGATATCATATTACTGCACATCGATGTCGATAATCGAAGAAAATTATTATTGAAGTAAATATAAATGTGAATATGGTTCTTAAAAATCAATTGGAACAGATCAATTGGAAGTTCTAACCGAGATAGGTTAAAACTTTTAGAACATTATGAAGATACTTTTATTGTTAAAAATTCAAAAGTTCTTATAAGAAATACGTATAAATAATCATTATAATATAATTGAGTTTCGTCAGAATATTATTATTTCCATATAAATGTAAGTGCTTTATTGTAAATTTTAATTCGGAAAGGCGTATAAGCCGATTGCAAAGATCTACTCTACTTACTCCAAGTAGCATTAATTCCAAAAAGGAGTTTAAAATAAAATTTTTATACATATTTATACAATTTTCTGGAGTACCAAAATTTGATTAACGTAAATATTGATATATATATATATATATATATATATATATATATCTGTGTGAATGGGTTAATAATTTAAATTAATCCCACTTCAAAAGAATGTATTTTTCATCCAATTATACATGTATTCATTCTTATTCCAAACGATTCACTATGAAAATCAATATTCAGTGCCATTAAAGCTTATTTAGACTATTAAAAAAAAAAAAAAAAAAAAAAAAAAAAAATATATATATATATATACTTATATATATATTTAATAATATATATATATATACTTATAAGCTTATTTATAATTCTTTTTAATAAAGATTTACACAAAATTTTTATCTCTAGTACTACATAAAATCAATAAACAAAATAAATCTCTTAATGTTGAAAATAAAAACAAGCTTATATAATACAATTCTAATTCTCTAATTATTTTTTTATATAAAAATTTAATTTACATTTAACTTATATAATTAATTGAATAGCTGAACAACATGAAGAACCATCACCTTAAACGTAAACAATTCACTACTAGTTTAATTAAAAAGGTGCATCATACTGTTGTCTGATAAAATAACGAAAGATTTTATAATTCAATGTTAAAAATTCGTATCGTCGGCGGCATCCCCGTTATCACCATTACTACTATTAATAAGTGTGAGCGATACTATTATTACATATGAATGTTGCTTTGACAAAAATTTTGCCAATAAAATAGGAGCACAAGCCAAAAATTTCGTGCTCGTCTCTCTGACAGACAAAATCACTTTACCTACGACCTTAAAACCCCATTGGTGCTTTACCACATGTGCTTTACCGTTTTTACGTATAAAGCGTTACAGCGCCCGCTCTTTTGGAATTTTCCGTCGATAGTGAAAACGTGCTGAAATTACCCTTCCCCTTTCCATTCGTTCTCTCTTTACTTAACTTCCTTTCATTCGAAGGTGGAGGAAGGTTTTCAAGGAAGCATACTTCTTATTATGAGAATGAACTCGTAGCTCAAGTTTTCTTCCCCCCTGCCTGCTATGCCTTCTACAGTACAAAACTCTTTAAAACTTTTAATATATTAATATGAGGCCGAATTATTTATTCTTGCGTTTTGAAAATTCGAGAAGAGAAAAGACCGGCGATGAGTGTCTATAATTGAATACGATCATGGAAAATTTAAACAGATAATGTCTAGGTAACTTCATTATTTGATTAGTCGATGTATTTTACACTTGAGATGAGTAATACAGTTGCCAGTGTCTAACTCACCTAATCTAGTAAGTATATTTTCCTTTTCAATTCATGTATAATTTAACAGAAGACGTTTTCATATTTGCAGCAACGCTACTCAAATTCCATAAGATCGAATACATGTATAATGAATACGTTTAATGAGCTAATAATGAATATTTCGAAATCAGTAATCAATACCGAATGCTGAATTTAATAATTTTACATTTCTCATTATGCGTAATTATACATGAATATAATATTTGTTACTTTAATTATAATATCGGAACATATTAAAATCATTTATTCTGGGAGCGAAAACAATATGATTATAAAATCAAAATCATTTGTTTATATATATATATATATATATATATATATATATATATATGAAGTAGTACATTTATATTTGAACTCTACTTATAAGGTAAACATTTTAATGAAATAAAAATTGGGATTAATTCGTAAAATTGAGGAACCAAAATTCCACTGTTAAATATCTCACGGCAACACAGAATTTCACGTCAATTTCTAATTCAATCGATCCAAATTTTGAAAAAAAAAAAAAAAAATTGAAAAAAAAATTTATTTTAATTAACCTGCACATTATTATTTCAATGTTCAATTCGGCTTTTGTCTTTAATGATAAGTTGAACAATTCAAACGATTTCCATGATTTATTCACTGTCTTATTTCTACTCTTAATGAAATGCATTAAATTTTTTATTTTCAAAAAAAAAAAGAAGAAAAGTGTTAACTTATTTTCCCTCGCTGATACGTAAACTCGTACTTGATCGTCAAAATAAAAACTCGGCATCACTTTATAGCTTTTTATTCGATAAATTTATAGAAGAAGTTATTTGAATAAGTTAAACTAGATGCTGTTTAAAAGTATTTTCTTAACTAACATTAAATTCTAAGTCAATGAATGAAAAATTTTTTTGTGAAATAACAATATTTGGTATGTGAAATATGTATTTTTATCACAATTAATTTCTGCTCTTTAATAACGACAAAGTTTTTAGTAAATATTTTGTAAATTTTCAATAGATTTTAGAATAATGCAGTGTAGATAAAGTATTGCCTGGAAAAAATATCTGGTATCGTATATCTCGTTTTCTATAAATTTTATGTATTAACGATATTGTTATATGATATTAAAACGTATAAAGGTTAGATAGTATTTGATGTAAACAAAAGGAATGTTTCCATTATGAAAATTAAACCGACATCCGAATAAAATCAAAATCCATTCAACGAAAATCATAGAGATCCGGAGTTTCCCTACTGATTTTTAAATATTAAAATCAATTTAAATGTTCACTTCAATTAAATCAACATTTCCATTACCTCGAGAAATCTTTTAATCTGAAGGTGATGGTGGTTGGGGAGGGGGAGGGAGGCCACTAAGCGTGTGTAGGAGATGGATACACAGAGATAGATAGATAGATATATATATATATATATATATATATATATATATATATACATATATATATATATAT
>NW_011948438.1:1624433-1634909 GCF_000503995.2 Ceratosolen solmsi marchali
GAAGGAAAAGTATAAAGTTAAATGGAAAAAATCCTAATGCGAATATTGGAATTCTGGAAACACGCTTTTGCTCTCTTGGTCTCGCTCGCTCGCGTCCAACAGCTCGGCATCTGCTTTTTGTGAGCTGACGATATCGCCTTTCTTTTCTTCCCTCTCCGCTCGAAATTACTAATTTCCTGCGGCGAACAAGGTGGATCACTACTCCGCGGAAGCGGTGCAAGCAATAGTCCAATCAATGCGCCCGACACTCTTCGCCCGTTCGTTCTCTCTCTCTCTCTCTCTCTCTCTCTCTCTCTCTCTCTCTCATGCCAAAGCTTCATTCTCCTTCTCGTTCATTTTCCTTCCCTCCCAATATTCTCCCAATCCTCTTGCCATAATAAAAAAGAGTCGTACCGCTTTATACTTGTTTTAGTCCTGACAAGCTTTTCCACGGATTTTTTTTTTCCGTACAATTTTTTGTTTTAAGAATTAAGTGTATCCTAAATTGCCAGGTCGTCTTCTCTTATTTTAACTAACATTTTTGTTTCCTTCTCTCTTTACTGTTAGAAAATTCGGATTGGAAGAAATCTATGGTAACATTATTTAAAGACACAAGCTTTTTCTTCTATAAGCTTATCTCGTATCTATGAATCGCAGAAAATCTTTTCTTACTTTAAACTTTAATTGAATTTGCCGATTAAAATATATTTGTATACACATACTCGTAAATATAAATTAATCGATTAGATTTTTTCAATAAATATTTTCATTTGACAATATTCATAGTTGTGGAAGAGTTAATATACGCTGCCGATTTACATAAAATGCGAGCTAATGAATACGAAATTTGAAGCTCCCGATGCACTTCTGATTCTTTTTACAATTGTAATTTCGCTCTTACTCCACCCGCCTCTATCAAATGCTTGGAAGGTTCGGTTGGAGAAGTGAGGCGTCCTCGTCTGGCTTAAAAAATAAAATAATTATAATGCGCAAATTGCGTGGGTTAAAAAAAAAAATAAGAGCGGAATTTCTGGCCCGCGGAGCGTATCGCCAATTAAACGGGGTCAATCGCCAGGAGCTTAGGGGCGGGATTTACGATAATCAGCCAAGCGCACCGATTTCTTCCCCCGTATTTCAATTGACGGGCTCGGCCGACCGATTTCTCGCGTCCAGTTCTGCGGAACTCCTTGGGCAACTGGTTCCCCATGCCTGCTCGAATCAAGCCGTAAGGAAGTGCCAGAGCGTAGGTCGCGGCCGGCGGCGCGGCCTTGCTACTGAAGAGAGACGGGCCGGGTTAGTGGCCGTGGGTGCTAGGGACACGGGGGTCGGGGTGGGGGTAGCGACGAAAGTCAATCGATATCGGGCCAGAGTCTCTCACCAGGGGTAAAAAGCTCGGGCGCGTGGGCGCGTGGGCGCGTGGGCGCTCAAGGGGATATTGTAATACGCGAAGTGGAGCGGCGCCAGTTTTTGCGCATTAAGCGGGGCGGGGAAGAAGGACGGTAGACGGTAGACGGTAGCCGGGCCGGAGAGCGGTAGCGGGCAGGGGAGCGCGGGGGGGGGGGGGGGAGTGGGAACATTTTCGATGGGCGCGCGGACGTGTGCGAGCGAGAGAAACGTGACGGCCACTAATTTCCCGAGTCCCAAGGCACGTTTCATGCGCGCCTGCGGAGGAGAGCATCCCGAAGGGTCTGACAATTGGATCCTTCGTTATTCGCACTTTGCCGCTTCGGACGAGCTTCGTTGTATTTTAATGAGGCTCCCGAGAAGTCGTTAGCCGCGATTGTGCTTCCTTGAATTTTCATCCAAATCGAGTGCCTCCACGTTCGGCATAATTGATAATTTTTCGTGAGAAAAAAGAAATTGAATTGCAATGCCTCGTACCTATTGATCCTCGCCCTTAACATTTATTTCCCGTCACTATTATTTATGCATATAATTTAATAGTTGTGCGCTGAAACGTGTACGTAGTTTAACGGATTTACGCTTTATAGCTGACTTTATGACAAATTTTATATTAACTTTATATATTTTATAATGCTCGAAGAATGAAATTTCCAAGCTTCCGTTAGGCTTTTAATATAAAGTTATGAAATTGGTAATGGGCGGCAAGTACATTTAATATACCTTGGGATCTTATATATGTGTGAGCGTGGGGGGGAGGGGGGGGGGGGCGCGCGGTGCGCGCGCGCGTGCGCGTTGAATCCAAATTTTAATGAATTAAGTACGTAAATTTTAATAAGAATATTAATCTATTGAATGGCAATTGGCTTATGTTAATATATATATTTCAGAAAGATATGTATATAAGCGAGTAATTCAACGCTAAACGAAATTGATTTATCAAATACATTATGCATTATGGAAAGAAGAAATTTAAAAAGAAATAACTCCAATAAATAAATTAAGAAAAAATTTAATCAAACTAATTATTCGATTGAATAATTTCTCATATTGTAAGACAATTAGTAGCAATTCTTAAGTACTCGATTATCTATTACGTCAAATATCATTGTGTATGTAACAATTAAGGATAAGAATTTCCGTTAAAAATATTTTATTGATTAATATAACATGAGAAAAACTCGGTATTTGCATAAATACATTCGTAGGAGGTACGTATGGAAAATCCAAACGGAAAAGGTAATGTAAAGTGTTAACAAGTAAATGATGATTTAGAAATGGAACTAATAAAATATTTAAAGGAACATTATGTTTGAAAGCATACAAATGTCTATGTATCAATATGAGAGTTTGTTTTACATTTAAGAAGATACATGTTTCCATGTGAATACATTTAATTGCATTTAATTACATTTAAAAGCTACATAGTACAGCTATGTATTGCTAGAAATTTAATTGTAAATTTTAATGTCAATAAGCTTAATATTTCTATATTTGATACAAGTATATAGCATATTGGAAAGTTTCGATAACTTAAACTATTATATTTTTTTTAAGATATATCGTTATTTAATATATTTATATAATTGTTTTATATAAGTGTACAGTTGAATAATTAAACATGTGGATGAATATATGAAATGCGAGCAAATGACAAATTACGCTGTTGAGAGTGTTGCGATTGAAAATATTGTGAATGTATTATCGTAAAGGAGCTTATGAATGCAACGCATTCGTCATATTACATTATCAGAATAAGAAATTATGAAATTATGTTGATAAAAGTTTAATTTAATGAGACGTAGGATGAAAGTTCATGAGCTAACAAGAAACGAGAAAATCGCGTCGCCCGTATGTTCATCAAAGGATTAGTAGACTTTGATGCGATTCTGCGAACTCGTGTTTCGCAAGTGCCGAACGACACTAATAAGTTTTGTATTAGTCGCTTAAAAGAAATCCGTTCCCGTGCACGGGCATACATTCGCCCACGCGCGTGTGTGTGCGCGCTCATACATTTATTTGCGAATAAAGGAGTGCGATTTTTTAAGAAACGAGAATGATATTGTTGTAAATGGTGAAGAAGAAGGCAGATATGAGGAAAATGGAAAATCTGCTGTTCAACGAAAGCTTCGTCGAACGAAAGCTTTTACAAGGATCATCCTTTGTGCGGCCAATTAATTTTCAATTAAAAAAAATGTTATTATTAATTGTAAAATTAGCAATTATAATCGATGCTAGTTCATTTGTAAACAATGTAGATTCGCTATTATCATCGGTTACATTAAAGATAAGTTAATAACAATCGTATTCGTAGTGGATGTAATATAAATAAAATGATATAATATATAAATTACTTTATGTAAGTACATCGGTATTAATGAAACATTAACAATGGAACTTGGTTGGTCACTCCAAGAGTTTTTAATAACAATTATCAACCAACTGTTCCATTATTAAGCTTAGAGGTGCAAAAAATAAATCTCAAATCACGCTCATTCCTTTCCTCTCACTCTCTCTCTCTCTCTCTCTCTCTCTCTCTCTCTCACCCTCTCTCTCTCTCTCTCCCTCTCTATTTGCTTCGGAGCTAATGTTAAACTAACAGTGCGTTAAAGGCGAAACTATTGAAGTGAGGAGCAGCCGAGCAGGTGTTTAGTTTTTTTTCTTCCTTTTTTTTTTACTTATTTATTTATTTATTTATTTATTTTTTTTTTTTTTTTTTTTTTTTTTTTTTTTGTACAATCATTTCTTCCATTCTATTTTAGTTACAGAAGATTGAGCACTACACCGTATAAAATATACGGTTTTACAAAAGGACTTTGTAATTTGATAATTCAGAAACGATGGAACAGTTGTAAAACGTGATGAGCAAGATTTCAATAACTCGTAGCGGAAAATTTAGAAATTCGATTGGCTCGAGGTATGAGTCGACGGCAGATATTCGAAATATCTCATCAACGCGAGATACAAGAGGCTTTGAAAATCGGCGAAAATGCATTATATAAAAGTAGATAAAAACCGGGCGGATTTCATCCCGGTGTTATTACCCACTCGGTAGGTAATCTCGTAAATCGTGTGGCACTCGGGCAAGTCTTCGGACCTCGAGGATCGTCGAAATTAAATTTTCATCCACCCGTTAACCCAAGGGTTTTTATGCTTTTTTATTCACTCGGCGCGTAGTTATCGCTTTCTCTCTTTGCCTTTTACCAGCCGCGCCCACATGCTCGTTTAATGCTTTTTGTCCCTATTTGCCCTTTGATCTCCATTTTTGCCTAGAATTTCTCGTTATATTTTTAAATAAATATGTGTTTATTAAAATTCACGTCGAACATTTTCTGTTGACATTTTCGTTCGGCCAACATAATTGCATGCCAACACGTGCATTACGAATTACGATCGATCGCTCAGTTTCAATAGCCTCATTACTTTCTCCAAATGCCCGGCAACGCTCGATATTTTGCCAATACAATATTGCACAATGTATTTTTTGCAAACCGAGACAAGCTTATAACCGGAGGAGCCTCCATCTCCTTTATGGTCGTAGCCACATCTCAGTAGACGCAACTGTGCCCAAGTTAAGTTCAAAGTGTCATAATCATACGCGCACTCGTGTCGAATGAATGCGTAATGAATTTCCAGGCTCACGGGGAAGGAAAAATTCTTTTCATGCACCAAGCGAGGGGATGTGAACGTCAATTTATGAATTTGTACATTTGCGCCTTACAAGTTTGCCAATAAACTCGCGGCTATAACTTTTACGTTTAGATAAAAAAAGAAAAAGACAATAGAAAAAAGAAGAAAAAAAAAACGAAAAAGATAGAAAAAAAGAAGATTTTGCCATAGTTGCGAAGGAAAACTTTTGGAATTATACTACTTGGCCTTGTGTACAGGATTATGCACACTTGTAATATGTTTAAGTATTGTCTTTCCCAGCTAAACAAAACTATTTCCAGCAGAGAAAAGTGGAGCTCACGATACAAAGCAAAAACTGAATTAGACAAGTAAACTGCATGTATTTTCGATCCTCCTACACGATCTTCATGACACTAAAAGGTAAAAATTTATTACGAAATGCATCTGCGCCTCCAATAAATTATGCACAAATGTAAACTTGCTTCCCTTCGTTACGCTCTTATCTTTTTTATTATTATTTTATTTTATTTTTGTTTATGTTTTTGTTTTGTTCGTTTTAGCATTTTAAAGCAAAATGCCGCTGCTCTGTTTATTTTGCATCCAATTCGATTAGCCTTGAAAAGTAGCTTCAGTCAATGCGTGAATAATTGAAGCAAACGAGCGACCAATTTATTTCTCACGACAATACGCTAATTACCAACAAAATTATTTGCCCGAATTTTCATCTACGAAACAAAGTCGCCTATAAATATTGCGGATGAGAGAGAGAGAGAGAGAGAGAGAGAGAGAGAGAGAGATGGATCGAGAGAGAACTTTTAAACGATTGCTAGAAACAAGGTCCAATAAACAGGCAAATTTGTAATTTGTAATAAGGACGACTGGAAGTAGCCGTAGCACACGGACATGTGAGAAATGTGCGATGAAAGCTCGCGCGGAGGATGGGCGGTGGTTAGTGGACCTTCGTGTCTCATCTCGCTTACGTTGTTAAAAGAACGTTCGGTCGATGACTATGGCGACGAGGTACGGGGCTGCTGGTGGTGGCGATGGTAGCGACGGTACATGAAGGGGGGTGTGCGAGCGCGCAGAACCGCGCACTTTTTAAACGAAGCTTCGTTGGAAATAATTGAGGCAGCCGTCGGCTCGACGTCGGTCGCGTTCGTTCGCCAAGGTCGGGCCGACAGGGCCGCTCGAAAGACAGAAAAAGAATCACTTCAGCCGCACATTCTTAATTACTTGGGTGAGGTGGTTGGGGGGGGGGGGGGGGGGTGACTCGCGTGTGCGACGAGACGCGAAGGAGATGCGAGATAGAGAGAGATCTAGGTTTCGGAGCGCCTTGCGTTCGGGGCACTCGGTATGGAGGGACCTCGATCGCCGATCAATCGTTGATTGAGCGGGCATCGACATTTTTGCCGACGCGGGCAGCATCGCCTTTGGGGCCAGGGATGGGGGCGGCTCTTTTGTCTCGCTGTGCTTGACGTCACGGCACCCGGGACTGGCCGTCCCGGAGATTTACAATAATAAATATCTTCGGGATAAAAATGGCACTTGGCGCGTTACTTTTCGCAATAATGCAAGTAATTCTTTTACGACCGCATAAGCGAATTATTCTACTTTCCTCTAATTACGATATGTAAATTTACGTTTGCACGTTATGCGTATGTTTAAGCTCGAATAAAATGAATAATGCGTTTCCAGGAATTTCGAGATATACATTCATTCCGCTAATAATCTAAATAAAATGCCATTGTTTGTCTTGAAATATCTTTAATTGAACACATGTAATTGCTCGATCGTCGCCCTCGTTCAATTGCCTTGCATTTCTAAAATGGCTAAATTCATTATATAAGTCCTTAGTATAATTGTATTTTTCAACAAAATTTGAATATAGGACTTTATGGATTGTGCGAATGACGAATGTACAAAATTCATAATAGTTAATGCATAGTCGGTAAATTACTCGTCAGGTCGTTATTGTGTGAGACGCCGTTAAAAGAAGAAAGAAAAAACTCATATATCTTTGATGTAATTATTGGAAAAATAGTTTTAATCGTCAAATTGACGCTTATATTTGGTCAACGCGTAACACTCATTGGCTTTATAATAAATTATGGAGAATATTGGTAGTACCAAAAGATATACGAGAGAGAGAGAGAGAGAGAGAGAGAGAGAGAGAGAGAGAGAAAGCACGAGTATCGTCAGTCGGCCAGTAGGTCATAAAAATATCCTATACGTATTCATTCAATCGAGAAACGAGTGAGATACTTGTGATTTTTCAAATTTCTGATAAAATAATTATTGTTAAAAATAATCTGTGCGTTTATTTGCCAATTCCTCGGCGTCTCTACGAGGTATCGAAAGAAAGTACACGTGGCCATACTCTCATGTACATACGCTCAAACGTTCACAGGTCATTTAAATATATATTATATTTCGTGGTATTATTTTATTAGAAATATATATATATATATATATATATATATATATATATATATATATATATGTATATATATAAATTGTTGATAAAATCATTAAAATTAAGAACAAAAAAAATTGTTTACAAGTTTGGTACAAGTTTGACTCTACAATATGCCTCATTCGACTTTTTATTGGTTATTTATTGTTTTGCTTAAAATTAGTTTATTTACCGAGGTTAATTAAAATATTGTTATCGTTCGATTCTATCGATAAGTTAAGTATTCTCGCGACGAGTTACCCTTTTATAATAAATGGGAGTAGGGAATAGAAGATCATCGATGAAATTACTTTTTACGTACATCATAATTAAGTTATTAAAATCAGTAACGAGAAGTACGAGGCGAAGATAAAGATTAAGGTTCGTCTGCGAGGACGAATTCTTTATCTTCTGCGAAGCCTTAATTATTTTAATTAATTATTTAATGACAAGATTTCGTTTAATTAACGACGTGTAGTAGTAACGTATTTTTTTCCCTGCATTATCTTGATTCGAATGAAGTATGTACGGTAAATCCACTCAACGTGATTAAATTGTATATTCGTCGTTGGAGATCCGTACATTTTAAAGAATTAATGATTTTGACTTGGTAAGATAATTATATATTATGCATAACCAACGTATTAATTACCTAAAAATTTTCTTAAAACTGTCATAGCCATTTGTTACATTATTTGCATTGTCTTGCTTTATCGCGACATGTAAATGCGATTGGCTAAACCGAGTAAACCGAGCATAACCATTGCTCGACCATTCTCTTGTATTAAAGGACCAAATTAACGTAAAGTATTATTATAAGGATTAAATGAAAAGTACAAAGCGTCTTTCTAAACACGCTTCTTTCATCAATAATTCATTTAACTGACGTCATGTCCATTTTCTCAAGTAAATTTCTGTAAATTTCCAATCGGCTCGAATGGCCAACTCTGTACGAAGAAGAAAAATGACAACTTTCCAAATACACGAAACAATGGCTGTTGGGAGGAAAGTGTGAGGAGGTATTGAGACGCAACATTGACCATTTACTAATGCCACATCAACGATCTAATCTACGAATCGTTAGGTTTGCAGTTGGAGCAGGGAGGTGAGATCGAGAGTTATGATTCGCACTAGATTGACTGCATAAACGTCCCGAGAATATATGGATAATGCGAATGTAGTTTTCGCGATCGCATTGACCGCTGGTCATCGTTTAATAATCATCGACACTCGTAGCTAGAGAACGGGCCCGGCAATGGCCTCGACCGAGCCGGAAGCGACCATCCCCGACATTAGGGTTGCCCGTGATGGTGCAGAACGTTGTTGGTAAAGGGGGCGCTGTGGTGTGGCAGGAGGAGGAGGAGGAGGAGGAGGAGGATGATGATGCGTTCGCCGGAGCACGACTCATTATAGACGTCTCGAGTAGTCCATGGTCCGATCGATCATCCCATTAGTTATTCATTAAATTCGCGGGCGAAGGGGACATCGAAATAATCTATGATGTCGCGTGCTCCGAATGCCGTATGCCAAATGTAACCGCAGCAACCGGTGGGAAAGTTTTTCATCTGGTCGGTGTTTTAAGGACGCTGCCGGCTAGGTAGCTCGGCTCCGTTCTACGGGCTTCGCTAGCCGTCCGATTAAAGGATTTTTAATTTACGAGTTTGCCCAGAGCTCCTATCCTCGGATTGATATTCCCTTTAGGTTGATAAGACGTGAGGGAGGCGCTAATGCTTTTTTTTTTGTAACCGTGGGAAAGTGTAATTACCGCCGGCGGCGCGACGGCGGCGGCGGCGGCCTTCGTTACATTTACGACATCGGCACCGACTACGTGATTCAACTGCCATTTGTCATTGTTCTACCTTTTCACAAATTTCTGCCTTTACGCATTTTATTACCTTCGCCCAATCAAGCAAACAGTATAAGCGAGACATTACATAAGCAAAGGCGGCAAACCTATAGCCTTTTCTTACTATTTTGCAACATCAAATTCACTTTTTTCTCTCGCTTCAATTGATATTCTCCTCATTATCGGAGAATATTTATTACCAAAATACGATTGAATTTCGAGGACAACAACAAAGCCGATGTAGAGGATACGAGCACAGCATTAGGAAACCTTAACGAGATTCGAGTTATATCGACATAATTATCGATATAAACGTGGCACATCTTCTTAATACGCGGCTGACGTTAAGTCGGAGGGTAGGGAGTACAAATTTTCTTTTTAACTACAAACTTCATTTTAACTAACTAACATTGTATCTCAGATGCTTCATTTTCATTATTGTCTTACAGTAATGGGCAGGTAAATTTGGTGAATGGTGAATGGCGTTATCATAAAGCGCGACCGTCGACACTTTATATATATATATATATATATAGTGATTGTTTGTTTATGCTTTAATTATTTGATTATCGGATTGAAATGTAACGAAGAGAGGCTACGAATCGTAAAAATTAGTCGAATCGTCGAGTTAATTATTTGCGCGATGAAGTTAATAGCGATAGAAAGTGGCTTGCGTGCGTGAAATCGCTGCCTTATGCTCGTTAATAAGAATTAACATGAAAATTAACGTGTACCGCTTATCCACGCGCTCGTCCAAGTTTCGATGCAAAAGCCGACGATTATAGGGAACAATGTGGCACAACAAAACTACTCAAATCTTAAAATCAACGCTCAGCCTCGAAACTCCTAATAATACGAATGTTTGCATCCAATGCGATAAGCGTCGAGTTCAAGCTGAGGCTAAAAGCTTTGATTCGCGCAAAATTAAATTTCCAAGGATAATAATTATTTAGCACTTATTGAAAGTAGAATCGCGCCTGTTTTTATGGCGAGGCTGGCGTCTCTTTAACGTCGGATAAGTGCAATAATTATCATGCTCCAAATAGAGCTCCCCTTTCTGTTTGTGACGCGCTAAATACTATATCTATCTCTATCCATCTATCTAACTTTATCTCTCTCTCTCTCACTCTATCACTCTCTCTCGCTCTCTCTCTCTCTCTCTCTCTCT
>NW_011948438.1:1634957-1638161 GCF_000503995.2 Ceratosolen solmsi marchali
CGCGTTCGGTATACGTTAACGCGATATTCCGTTTAGATCAGATAAATTAAAACACGGAAAAGGCTGTACGCGCGGAAGGCGACACAAGCGAAAAAATTGCACAATCCGCGTTAACGAAGCGTGGATACGGAGAAACGCACGTGGACCGGAAATGCGTTTCTCTCATCCTCGGTTATAATTACGCCTCTGTGAAAAGAATCAACAGAATTTGGCTCATTAATGCGGAGAAAAGATTCGAATGAGAAGGAAAGGGACGAGGCGTAGGAAAACTTAGGACCGCCATCATTTTCGTAGATTACCAAAGCAACCAGTTCATCTTCATCCTGGTCACGCATTTTTAAGAAGGAATCTCGTTCCTTTCTTGGAATTTTAATGATACTCGCCAAACCAAGTCGTGTCTACGCTCACACTCGGCTGTATGGGGCGGCCGGGTGACTTATTTATTTCCGCCTCCAGAAATCCTCTTTGCGCCCAAATATAGTTCAAAGGATAAATTGCTGCATGAAATTGCGACGAGCGGTACCGCGAGATATTAAATCGTGAAATTTACGACGAGATGGCTGGAGCCTGGGAGGCGAATTCTGGTGGTATTCTTTAGGAATCGTGCCACTGATCTGCTCATATCGCTACATTGTATTACGAAAAGAAAGAGAAACGAACGAATGGAATTAAAAAAAGAAGAAGAACGAAAGATTACGCCAAGAATGTGTGTGTGTGTGTGTGCGGGCGCGCGTGTCGAACGCTACACTGACCTTTTTAGCGCCTAAACTCGTACGTCGAATGTTTGCCTCTGATTAAAATTAATTTGAAAATTTGTTTGGCTTTGTTGACTATGCATAAAATCAACTTGCCACGCAACTCGGGATGAAATGCAAAAATTATGATTTCGACGTGTCAAAAATGGCCTTACGAATAAACAACAATGGAATAAAAAGTGAGAGAGAGAGAGAGAGAGAGAGAGAGAGAGAGAGCAAATGAATGAGTGTGTGCTCGTTTAATCGGGTCAATTGTTATCGACGATACTTATATCTCTCCGTAAATTATGCAAGAGCTGTAATTTACCATTGGACCAAAGTACGACCAATTTCTCACATACGGGGAATTTGATGGTTTGTGAATGGGGGGAGGGGGGGGGATGGGGAAGAAGAAAAAGAACAGCAAAGAAAAAGCGTCGTTAGAGGTTTGAAAGGAGCGAGGCAATTTATCACACCGCTATAATCGTCGACTTTTAATAAAGTTTTCAGTGTCGTGGCCAATCGGCTTTCATCCCCGTCGTTAAAAATTCAGAATAATTTAGCAAGTATCCTAACGGTTATTCGACAAAAGAAAGTTTATCGGACAAAATACTCGCCGCCATTAGCTGGAGTATCGATGAGAGAGCGAGCAAGACAAGCTTACCCTTGGAGAACTCAGCCGCGGGAATTATCACGAGAAAATCACCGCACGAGATTTGGCCGTAGGACCACTGCACCGAGTCCGCCCGAGTAGTGCCGGACATCATTTAGGATAAGCCACCTCTCGAGCTCCCAGTTTCCGTTCACCGGCCCAATTTCCAATTGCCGGCTGCGCGAGGTAGTCTGCACATCCCTGGAATTAAAGGAAACGTTGAAAACGGGAGAGGAACGGAGCTTGGTCTACCGGACGCTGTAGCTGCGCACGTAAAGCCCCTCCCCACACAATCGCCTTGTACGTGATTCACATTGTAGTCCACGAATCGTACAATGGAACCGATAATACACGGGAGCGTGTGCGCGGGTGCTCACGCACGATAGACATTGGCTACCGAGAGCCGAGCTTCCGAATGGCGATAAAAAAAAAGTCATAATGGCGGGGGAGGGCGGGATGGGGGGAGAAGGAGAAGGGGTTCGTCGTCTCGAGGCGGGTCGCGGTGGAATGGGTAACGAGGGGCGATGGGCAATACTGGAGACGGGTACAATAACCTCTCTTACTCGCTCTCTATTATGCAAATCGAGTGTACGTGTTACGTAGGGCAGAGGTGCTTGGGAACCATTTCCGGCGCGCGTCTAAGCGCGTTAACGCGATGGCCATCTCCACTTCTCGCGCTCGAGCGCGCTATCGCGTGATCGCTTTTCGTAACTCTCGAACTGCACGTAGGTGCAGGTGGAGTGGGCGGGATAGAGTTGATCTAATTCAGATGTTTTCGGATACCTGGCACCGAATAACCGAATTGAATTAGCTCGATGCTTAAATCACTGAACGGATTACGCGATGTTTTCGCGAGCGGGGAGAACTCGGATTCTCGCGTTCATTTTCTTTGGCTGGCTTCGTCGCACTGAAAGAGAGCGAGAGAGAGAGAGAAGAGAGAGAGAGAGAGAGAGAGAGAGAGAGAGAGACAGAAGAGAGAAGATAAGTGGGTATTACTTTTTACTGCCAAATTGCTGATGCCTGTCGGCTTTGAGCGAAAATCTTTGGCTCTCTTATTTTGAATTTGCATGGTTCTGGACTGGACAGAGAAGGGAAGGAATCAATGGTAAATAGCATTCTTGCTTAGATTTCGATTATTTCCAATATCTTATTTGGACATCTTATTTTAAGTGTGGGGTGGGATGGGGGGGGGGGGCGCGCGCGCGTGCGAGAGAGTGAGAGAGTGAGCATTGGAGATTCCATGGAATATAAACATTTATGTACCTCTATATTTACGTAGATCTTTGAGTTACGATGGAGCATGACAGTTTCGGATGTAAATATTGCGACGATTATACGGGAAAAATATATATCTGTTAGATTCGTGCGTACGGTAGCGGTAAACAATAACGCGCAAATTAAATTACTAATAATATCTTACTTAATTACTAATAATAAATTACTCAATGATATTAATATACTTTCATTTTACTTTCGAGATAGTTGTAATTCCTTGTAAGAGCGTAACAGTGCAATTTATAACTGCCAAGTCCCTGAGGCTCTTATATATAGAAAAAGAAAAATTAAATACATATCTAGAGGCTGAGTAGCCGTGTGAAAGTATCCATTTGTTAGGATCTAACTAGGAGTTTCATCTGGGTTTTCATCTTCTTGTCGTTGGTCACGTTGTTTTTTAAATTGTTATGTTTGATAAAATTCTATTGCAAGAGCCACAAGCTCGTGTTGTTATCCTTAAAAATTATTTCAAAATATCCTGTCCAAATTTCTCCAATACTTAATAGAAAAGAAAGAAACATTGAATGAAAAACAAAAAAAAAA
>NW_011948438.1:1638171-1638506 GCF_000503995.2 Ceratosolen solmsi marchali
AAAAAAAAAAACAAAAAAAAAAACAAAAACAAAAAAAATAATGGAAAGAAAAATAGACTAACGTAAAGTAAAAATCAGCCCTGAGCTTAGGAAAATTCGACTATAAAGATGTAAATAAAAAGCTGATTATCTACTTTGGGGATGCTGTTGAGTGGGCGTTGGAGCCACTCGGGAAATTAAAAAACGCCGCGTAAGAGTTAATGCTGCCCCGAGCCGATCTCCATAAAATAAAATCTCTAAGTCTAAATGTGGGGAAGTGGGGGAGGTCAATAGCGGGGCTCGATCAGCTCCTGCTGATGCGAATCAACATCCCGCGTGCGCATTTTGTGGCGGCT
>NW_011948438.1:1638523-1684884 GCF_000503995.2 Ceratosolen solmsi marchali
GTGGTGGTGGGGGGGGGGAGCGAGAGAGAAGACATCGCGAGTGCATCGCGCTCGAGTTTTACGGATATTTCATGCTCGGAGCGTCGAGAGCCGCCAGCATTATACGAGTTCCAATCTTGTATGGCGTTGCCGCATACATCGTACAATGAATTTTCCACTATTGTATGGAAATACGAGCATTTTTATTGCCGACGAGCGTGGGCCCGGGGAGTCGTGGGGCTGGTGGAGGATATTCCGCGATTTGTGAAAACGTGGCCTTAGGTTGCTAAGGAACGATGACACGCGGATTAGGGATTTCTTATGCTGTTATATCAGCAGCGATACAAACCTTCTATACTGAGCAGATAAAATTAAATCGATCTATTTGAAATAATATATGTTGAGTATTATATCGAGCGGCTTGCATTATGCAATCTCGTATCCCTGGCTTTGCTTATAAAATCTTAAAATATTTATTCATTACGTTACGTCTCCTACCTACCGTCTGCCTTGTTGGATGCAATTATTAATCAAATGATACTCGAGACACGTGAGTTTTATAAATATTTATATTATAAGTATTATAAATGAATAAGGACAGGTAGAGACGCGCGCGAGCGAGTATTTAGTTAATGGTTTCACTGTGCGGTAAAAAATTTAAATTGTATATAAGCAATTAATTTAATTTAATTTGTGTAATCAAAGTGCTTGTGATACATAATGTTTATGCCGCTGCATAATAACGAGCAGCTTTTTTAATTAATGACGATATGATTATAATAACGTTGCGCTTATTATCGTTAAATTAAAATATTAACGATTATATTCTTAAAGTATCGTGATATCCATTGTATTATAACTTATGCAAAATATATTTGTACTTATAGAATATGGAATATATATTTTTCGTTTCATTTTATGATGTAAAAGTATTTTATGCACGCACGCGTACACATATGCGTCGCATTATTCAAAGATGATTTTTCAAATTGCATTTGCAAGAAAAAAGAACCACCTGCCAGTGTATCGTTAGTTGGCATATTTAGGCTTAAGAACGCAACGATACGATTTGTTAGTTAATTATAATATAAATGGAGCTATAGTCTTTGGCAAATTAAGGTGTGATGTAAAATTTTTTGTTATATTTTAATTTTTAAACGTACGCTCGCTAGATACATTTTCAATTTTTCGTTTTGCGATTAAAATGTTTGCATTATTAATACACGCGACTATGGATAAAATCTATCACTTCTTTTTTATTTATTTATTTATGAATTTTTTGTTTTTTTGTTTTTTTTTTTTGTTTCGTTTTTTTTCTTTCTTTCGTTTAATTACGATGAGTTGATATTAATAAAATATGTGAAAGAAAGGCTTTTATAAAAGAGCATTAATTTTCGCTAGAATTTAATGAATAAATAGTAAACATATCTGTATGTATACGTGTGCATTATTATGTGGCCAAAAATCCTTTTGATAGAGAGGTTTAATAGAGGCTTTATTATAATTTATTACTAAAGACGCATAATATATCGAACAAAATTGATATTGTGTATACATTATTACCTATCAATACGATATCATAAAAGGTTTTTCGTTTTCTTTTTTTTTTTTTTTTTTCCCCCTTTCCCCCTTTCCCCCCCCCCCCCCCATCCACCCACCATTTTATTCGTACGCATGTACACATAATATCTTTTATGTTTATGATAAAAATAGCTAATAAAATTTATCGATTTTGTGATGTACATAAATTTCTTTACATTTTCTACGAACAATTCAGGTAAAAGGCTTTCATAACGAAACATTAAAAACAATAAATTAGCGCGCTTCTTCACAAGAAATTGTATTTCCTATTGTAGGAACTGCAGTTGCAGATCGATGTTTCCGTTATAAAATGCATGATATAATTAAATTTTGTCGTTTGAAAAATTGCACACATAAATATGGCGATATGTAGTTGAGTTCTATTGGAATATTACATGCTTTTCAGCAGACATTGAAAGCGTAATTTAATGAACCACATTGAAATACTTGAATTACATGTGGTTTATAGAAACCGCAACGTCAACGCATATCAACTTTATAGTCACACGCAGTCTTCGACATAATTTTCCACCCGAGAATTTATATCGATAGACAGTAATTGTTTAATTAAAATGCATTGCTAAAAATAAAGTATCCGTGCAAACAGTATAAACATTTTATCTTAAAACTTATTATTATACGAAACTTTTGCTAAGTAATTTGCCTTTTTAGTGAGTCACGATTGTGCAAGTTATAATTTCCTTCTATACAAGTTTTAGTCTTTAAATCGTGAAGTTAACAGTGCATATAATAATTATTAACTTATTATCTATGTTGTCGCTTAAGTTAAAATTGTTGGAAATTCTTTCCTAGACAGGGATGGTTTATGAAAAATTCTTTTCTGAAAAACAAAAAAATTTATGCTTTACGCTCAATCTCATAATTTTTTTCCTATTCTTACTATTCAATTGTTGTTATTGTTATCTTCGCTATTATTATCATCATTATTATTCGATTATCGTTCTATTGTTAAAATTTTCCTCTCCACCGCCGCTCAGTAACTGATAATTATCAAAAATATCGTTACGCTTTTATATAAATCGTTTAGCGCTGGACGCATCTCAAAGATACAATGTTACTACGAATGGCTTAACCAACCGCTAATTTCTTGTAATACGCTCTCCCAGTTACGTAAGCAATGCCGATTCCCCAACTATTATAATAAAAAGCGTAAATCGAGGGTACTTTGCTTCTTGAAAATATATCGCTCAAATCCGTATTCGCAAATAAGCAACCGAGTTTATCATAAGGACCTTTCGTCTAACATTAACATTTACTCGATATGACTAAATTACTAAACGGACTTCACTATGGCATTTATAAACAATACCAAACACAGAAGATAGATCAGTATCGTTAAATCTGCAGCAACATTTGTTTTTTAGATGGATGAAAGGAAGTTTAAAAGTCGTAATACGATTAACATGTAAATGTCCTTTAACGTAAGTGCCAAGAAGTCTAACTATACATCCTCTTACGAGCTTACAACTATTCCTGCGGCTATTCATACTAGTATTAAGCCAACCAGTCTCGATGCTTCCCCCTGCCTCCCGAGAAAACCAAACAGCAGCAGCAGCAGCTGTTTGGTAACCAATGGTAATCAACATTAACCAACACATTGGCTAAGCTCTCAGTGATTTGAAAAACTTTCCGCCACGTGTCCACTGTTCTCGCATCGGCGTCGCGTTAAGGACTGGAGTGTTGTAGAGCGGTACCGGGGCCAGGAGAAGCTCCTGTTAGCGTGGGGAGGCTTAGGCGGTCCGTGGGGTTGGAAAATCTCGGCTGCATACAACGACGAACTCGCTCGGATGTCCATGACCGCCCCTCTGATCGATAGGAGCTGTCACGGGACATTGTGCTCGGGTCCCAGGGACGCCGTCACGTACCGTCCCTCGCCCCGGGCGCGCGCAGGGCCCGACTATTTCCCAATTGTCTTCCTTCGGTCTCACTCGGCCGCTGACGCCTCCACTAAACAGATCCCCGGCTAATTAATTGCCTTGGGAAGCGGCTCGCGGTGAGAGAAAGCGTCGCGCTTTTTGTCGCTGCGCGACAGCCTGCCAATCGTGCCCTTGAATTTCATTTTTAGGTTATTGCATACTCAGGACGTATGGGTATCGACAATTTTGCCCGAGCGTCGTTACGTGATTAGATTTTAAAAACAAGCCCGCCGACTACTCGGCACAACTTACAAATTTAACGATACGTGGAATCCCGTGTTTACTTATCAACTTGTCGTTTACGTGCAGTCGATTAATTAATACGATTCATTATTCAAAGCTCGACGTGTAACCAAGAATGTTAATCTTTCCCGAATTCCCTTCATTTTACCGATTTCAATTGTGCGACTGTCAATTATATTATGACAATTGCGACGATCGCGGCACTATACAATGTTCCGGATATTTAATCATTAAATATTTAAGCTCTTATTGCGTAGAGTGAAGTCGTTGGAGAGTGAGAGGGGCTGTTCATTTTTTAACCCATTTCAACGTACAATGGACGCCTAACAACTACGTGGAACGACTTTATAATATTAAAGTCTTGGTCGTACGAATAATATAATAAATAATATTGTTTGCAGCACATGAATTTTTTTGAAGAGAAATTTGGAATATAAACTGTTTGGTTGGCTGTTGAATACTCTCGGCCGATTTTAACTTAACAACTATTAAAAATTCTCAACCATCGTACGCGATTCTACATGAATTTTCGGTAAATTTGTTTGAAAAAATTTCTGTAACGACACATCGTCGTTGAGTGTGTGCTGAAAAGAAAAATCGAATCTTCCATTTTTCCAAACACACTGTTACTATTAATTTCACATATACGTAGGAAATACTTGAGAATTTTTGTAATTTGTCACGATTATCACAATATCAAGATCATGATATTGCTTAGCAAGAAAGTACTGCCTATAATAGCTCGCAAGTACTGTTCAACGCTGCTTTTGTCAAACTACAAGTTGGATTTTGAGTATTTTTTAATAAAACGTCGTAATCGCTGAATATTCTCTAGGATATTTAAGAGAAAATTTGAGAAAGATTATAGAGATATTCTCTAGGATATTTCTAGAATTATTTGAGACAATGCGAATGCTGAGTTTTCTCTCGATTGCAATATTTTCTCAATTGTGCGAGTAATGGGATAGAACAATTTTAATAAAATTTAACTTTAATGATTATTTAGAGTATTGAATTATTGTTTTTACATAAATCGGATATTCGTATTCGACCAAATATATTTTATTGACATAAAATAATTATTTATTTATTTAGTACGATTAAATTCCTGTAGTATAAGCTAATGGAAAAAGTATTCTCTCTCTCTCTCCCTCTCTCTCTCACCCACTCATAACAGCTCCAATAGAACACAACAGCGTAATGTCAAATTCACATTCTTTACAGGCAGACTTTCGCCAGAAATTCGAGTAAAAGGCCGTCGTAATAAGGATAGTTCTTCTCAATAAAATGCTCTTGTACATATTATTGACATATTGTAATAATGAAAGATTTATATCATTTAGGTAGAAAAAATTTTAAATCAAAATAAAGTTTTAGCGTATATCATTTTTACACTTTTCCGCAAAACTTTTAGAGTGCAAAAACTGTGTACGTAGTTTACGTAATACGCTACCCGCGCACTCGATATAACTGGAACCTTAAATTAACGCCAATGAATATTATTAATTCCATAAAAAAAAAAAAAAAAAAAAAAAAAAAAAAAAATTAACTACTAAAATATATTCACTTTTGGCCTCAAAGCAATTTGAATATTTTCGAAAAATTTTAACGACTTATACTTTATGGTCAATTCCGTTGATGCTTTGCATTTGAAAATAAAAGTTATTAAAATCTCGTCGAAAGTTCAGTCAGTTTCAGCACTTCAGAAAATAAACATGTTTTACTATTACATAATTTCTAACAAAGTTGATCACTGTTTTTAACTTATAACGACTTTAATATAACAGTCTAACAAATTGTTATTTATTATTCACATTTATTATTCATCCGTCGTTCGGATTCTGAAATTCTTTTTCTATTTAAAATAGTTATTTTCATTTTTTAATTATTATAAGTGGCGAGTAAGCTATTAACCCAACATCGTTAGCTTTATAAAATCAGTTGAACGAATGAAAAACTTTGCTAATTGTATTACATATACCATGTAATATTTGAAGGAAAAAAAAAATAAATAACGTCGATAGTTACTATAAATTTATAATCTTAGTATAAACAATATGATTGTGCCAATAAAGAAAAATAACAATCGCATGAGTATTGTTCTTTATATTTAAATAATTATTTTACAACAATTTGTAGATATCGCGTTAAATTCTATTTATAATAAGTGTGTAAATATTGAACTATAATATTGCAATGTAACACTATATATGTATTGAAAATTAAAAGAATTTGAAATTTTGCAAAGAAGTTACTCTCTGTAAAAACATAAGCAAAAGAAAGCCATAAACTGTAATGTAATCTTTTGAAATACACTAATATGTATATATATGTATATATATATATATATATATATATATATATATATATATATATATAGAATATGTTTCGTAAAGAGATATATAATTCATTATCTGTTATACGTTGCTTGTTGTCCAGTAAATGTCGTAGAGAGATGCAGGCAGATGGAGTTGGCAGATTCGGTTTTTCATCCGACATGTTGGATGCTTGTGGCTTGTTTCTCCTATTGAGATACACAAGACGAGCAAAAGTTTCTTTGCGACCAACGCTAAAACTATATCGTTGACGACATTATAATTATAAAAATATGGATGATTAAATTTGTTATTTAAAAATTAAATTCAAAATAATTCTATATCGGCGTAAGTAGCGTTAAATATTATATTCGCTTTTAGCGAAAAACCATTCAATTATCTTAATTTAATGACGCTGCTATTAGAAGTCAAAATTTATCTACATGAAAATGTATTTACATGTTCCTATCGAATCTTATCTTACAGGTATTCGTGAGCATGTCAAAGCTACATACATAAACTTAATGCATTTAACGTTGTTATGTAGATTTATTTATGAATCGTACGTAGAATCGTATTTTTCACCAACCTAATAATAATAATAACAATAACAATAATAATAATAGAAAATTAATATTGTACAATGTTGTTATATAATTTGTGCGCATGCAGCACGATAAATATTTCAATACTTTAATTTTCAATATTTTAATTTCAAGCATTTTTATTAATGAATTGAGACCTTTTACGTCGCGACATTAAATTGTCGAGAGAAAAGCCATGATTAAACATTGGCTTCATCGTCCCCCATAATAGCATTAAAGCAACTTTTAATTCTTAAATATCTATTTATAATTCGAAGAAATCCGGAGACTATAATTAGATTTCCCTTTACAAAAAGAGAAAAAAAAAAAGAAAACGAAACGAAAAAAAAAAAAATTCTACTCGGATATAATGTAATTAATTCTAATGTTAGTTGAAATTTTCTAACGTTATTATTATTATTAGCAGTGGTTGTTAGAATATTAGCAGTGGTTGTCACCGCGAGATGTAACATGTTAAACACGTACACAAAACTTCTATCCATCTAGACTCGTAATGTCCATGATAGTAGTGCATTTACCTAGGTAAACTGTCGTTTAAGAAAAAGTACATTTAAACTTTTGCTTCAGACTCGTCTGGGCTCGATGCTAAAGTAACCCATTACAGGGGACGTAATATTTACCGCAATTTCGCCAATGTTGCGAAACATCATCGCGCGTGTATCGCGTCGGTCTCGCCAACAATTTCATTCTTTCATCATGTATAGCGGACAAGTTTTACCTCCCAGTGCCGAATATTTATGACTACGATACATGTCTTTTTACAAAACCTTACGAATCCCATAATTGTAATAGAGAGGACATTAGAGTCATTGTTAATTAATAAATAGGCATAGATGGAGAGCAGGACTTTACAACGGGTCAAATCACAAATCCCCACGCTCCTCGACTCGTCGTCGCCGATCATGAGAATCCTTCGGCATTCGATTGCCCCAGACAGTCAAGTAGGAATTAGGAACGCGAAGCGCGAAGGACGTCAGGCGTACTACGTCGCCCAAATCCCAAATGCTAATATGGCTTTGGGTCGTTCGAGAAAGGGCTGAGGACGGTGCCAGGATGGGGGCCAACACGGGATCAAGTGTTCCACCTGTGCTGTGCCCCTCGCATTCTCATTGACGTCCGAATGTGGCTGCCGGATATGCCGGAGCGACGCTTACAACTAGGCCGCGAAATCCCGTTAGCAACCTTTCGGCTATAATTCGAGCGATAATTTTCTCGTTAGGTATCGACGGGGACGGGGTGGTGGAGGTGGCGGTGATGGTACGGCGGGGGGGGGGGGGGGGGGGGGGGGGGGGGGGGGGGGGGGGGGGGGGGGGGGGGGGGGGGGGGGGGGGGGGGGGGGGGGGGGGGGGGGGGGGGGGGGGGGGGGGGGGGGGGGGGGGGGGGGGGGGGGGGGGGGGGGGGGGGGGGGGGGGGGGGGGGGGGGGGGGGGGGGGGGGGGGGGGGGGGGGGGGGGGGGGGGGGGGGGGGGGGGGGGGGGGGGGGGGGGGGGGGGGGGGGGGGGGGGGGGGGGGGGGGGGGGGGGGGGGGGGGGGGGGGGGGGGGGGGGGGGGGGGGGGGGGGGGGGGGGGGGGGGGGGGGGGGGGGGGGGGGGGGGGGGGGGGGGGGGGGGGGGGGGGGGGGGGGGGGGGGGGGGGGGGGGGGGGGGGGGGGGGGGGGGGGGGGGGGGGGGGGGGGGGGGGGGGGGGGGGGGGGGGGGGGGGGGGGGGGGGGGGGGGGGGGGGGGGGGGGGGGGGGGGGGGGGGGGGGGGGGGGGGGGGGGGGGGGGGGGGGGGGGGGGGGGGGGGGGGGGGGGGGGGGGGGGGGGGGGGGGGGGGGGGGGGGGGGGGGGGGGGGGGGGGGGGGGGGGGGGGGGGGGGGGGGGGGGGGGGGGGGGGGGGGGGGGGGGGGGGGGGGGGGGGGGGGGGGGGGGGGGGGGGGGGGGGGGGGGGGGGGGGGGGGGGGGGGGGGGGGGGGGGGGGGGGGGGGGGGGGGGGGGGGGGGGGGGGGGGGGGGGGGGGGGGGGGGGGGGGGGGGGGGGGGGGGGGGGAGAGGCGCGCGAATGGCACCACAGAGTCAAAGTTGGGCGCTCGAAGCTTGCCGCTGATATAATTGTCAGCTTGTTTGTGATTCATGGGACGAGCGTCATTGCTATTAACCCCGATAGAACTTAACGAGGAGCAATTTTATCAGCTCTCACGAATTTATTGGATTATCCTATTCGAGATGTATAATGGTTTATGTTAATGAAATCCTGTTGGTATTGCGCGAAAAACCTTTATCGAGATAAAACGGAGTCTCTTGTGTAAGAATAAAGATTATTTAAATCGTCGATAGAAATGGTTTTGAATGCGTAGGATTGCCAGTCATTACAATTTCCCTTGGCTTATTATATTGAAATTGATTATCATTTTTTATTTTGGTTTTTTCTTTTTTTTTTTTTTTTTTTTGTTTTTTGTTTTTAATTTTTTAAATTTTTTCCCTCTTTTCCGTAATAAGTAATAAGTAATATAATAATATATCTGATGGAGTTTATTTACAATGGAATATAATTCTAGTCGCTTCTACCGATGAATCTTCTTTTAAATACAATATTAATGACATGAATTATAGCAATGCATAAAAGCTTAAAAGTGATTAATAACTTTAACTAAAAATAAATCTTACGAACTTATCAATTCAGTAGAAACATATAGTTTGTATAGTACGTGCTTGGCAAAATTAAATCTTTATAATAAATTCTTATTTCACATTTTACGCGCGCTATAAATCATCTCATTAAAACTATCTTCTTATAAAATAATTATATCGATAAGTGAGAAAAATGATCTCACACATAAACCTTTCGAATCACACATACCTGTCGGTCGTTATTAAACAAAAATAAACCAAACTAAAAGCACTTTTATTTTTTTCTTTCTTCTTTTTTTCTTTCTTCTTTTTTTTTTTTTTTTTTTTTTTCATAACCAACTGTCCTTATACATAAAGTAATTACTTTTCCAGCTAATGCCATATCACCGTTATAATTGAATCATTGAATTGAAAATTTGTATAAATAATTTATATCACCATTTCATTTCAATTATATGGATGCTAGTTTTTGCAAAAATTTTATAAAAAAAGAACGGAAGATTATTTTAATACGAAGAACAATTATTTAATTCTATTTATATCTTTATGCCTTAGTGCCTTTCATACATTCTTAAGTATATTTCACGAGTTTAAGCGCCAATGTCGGAGATTCCATAATTTAAATAATGTTTGGATAATAAAATTATATATTTTTGTTATAAACATTGCCTTTTTTTTAATTGCCAACAACATTTATAATAATTACGACGTTACATTATTCTCTATTATGAATGTAGGTAATAATTTAATTTAATTTAATTTAATTTTTTTTTTTTTTTTTTTTTTTTTTTTTTTTTTTTTTATACATGTATTGTAGGAATAAACAAACTTCTAAATATGTGTGACGATTGATAAAGAAAAAATTGAGAAGCACCGAAGCCATTTATAAAAACCTGATGAAATTTGTAGTTTAAAATTTATTTAGAAATAATAAATCCTCTGGTATTATTAATATTATTCTGCAATTAGTACAATTTTTCCATGTCGAATCAATTAATATTAAAGTTATTTTAGATTCAGATAACACTGTGAGATTTCTTTAGTGCATGAAAATTATGATACATGAAAGTGTGGAGAAAAATTTTGCTCTAAATTTCTCCAAGATAAATCATGACTTACTTATCTGAAATTCCGTAAATTTATTTAGTCTCAATCTCCATTTAATTGTAACAAATTTTCATCCTTTTAATTTGATAATTGATACCACGTGCCCTGATCTCTTATTAATCATTACATTTAAATAATAAATCGTCCATTCAATTACATTGAAAATATACAGTTGCAAGTTTATAATTGATATACTATTATCATCGTATTGCCAACTATGCGTTACGAATATGTTTAAACTTATTATTTTGTTTAATATAATTTTTTTTGAGATGGTCATAGCTTCTGGGAAGTCAGTCCTTATAACTATACATTGGATTACTCAATTATTTTATAACGTGACATTTTAATTTAAGAATTTAACTCGTCAGTGATCGCGCACAAGTCAGCGTTATAAATTTCTAAATGATATAATGATATAAAGGAGACAATAAGTTATCACTATCTTATAAAAAAAAGCGTGAAGTGAAATTACTATTGATAAATTATTTGCACCTTTTATTGTCTCGTGTTTGCTTTCATATAAAACCTGTTATATATTAAATAAACTGAGTTTAAGGATTAAAGTAAAATTTTAACGTGATTTTCATTCAAGTGTAAGATTTAAAAATTAATTTAACACTTTGTCCAACTTATAATATTTATTCTAAAATTTTATAAATATATTATAAATAAACTGATTGGTCTTATAATAACAATTGCTAGGCTCGGAATTATTATACAACATCGTCACAATTATAAGAAATTGTAAGCTCTTTGTATAAAAGCTCTATCATAGATCGATAGATACTGTCTTTAATTTCGTTTTTAAATAACAGAAAATTAATATCTCAACGGATTGTTTGATGTATCATCTATTTACGCATTTATATTCAACAATTTCCTCTTCGTTTTACCATTTTTCTACTCTATCGAACGATTCATATTCGAACAAGAAAAAATTTGACAAATACATATACATTATTAGTCCCGCATATTAATAAACGATCATTATTAATATTAATTAATCATACGTTTACGAAAAATCTATGTAATTTTTGTTATTTATTAAAAAAAAAAAAAAGAAAAAGAAAAAAAAAAAAAAACTTACTTAAAATATTTATCCTACATTTATTCGTGACACATGTAATGTAAAATATTATCAATCATTATTCGTATTTTCTTTAATTATTTCATTTTCTTAATTTCTACATTATTAGACGCGAGACCGTATTTATCAACTTCACTCGTGACTTCTTTAAATGCATATACTTTGTTAAGATAAAAAAAATTTCAGGTAGTTAACTTAAGACCTTCGTTATTTTATGTCTACTTATAAATTTCCACGAGTACTCCTTTCTTAAGGATACAGATACAGATAAGAAATAAAAAAAAGAGTAATACAATATTATATTTAAAATTTGCACTTTTATTGCGTCCAGCAAGAAAAATTTAATTTATCCTGATATATTCGAGCATATAATTTATATTTTTGTATAATTTTGAATGCTCTAAAAAGAATATTATTCATTGTTTAATTAAATTTAAATTGATTTTTTTTTTTAAATTAATTTAATGCTTGAAGTCTTTGCAGTATCAAATGGTCAATTAACAGTAATTAATTAAATAATAATTGCAATAGTTAACGGTATCTAATAAGTTGTCCTATATTTATAACAGTAATTTAGTTTATCTAGTATTGTGTAGTAGAACAAAAACAATAATAATGATATTTGAATATATTTTTACCTTTATCTATATATATATATATAAAGTATAGCTGTAGAGAACATCTAAATCGGAATTTCATTTTAACCACAAAAAAAGCATTTGCACATATTCCGAAATAAAATATTAAAATATCAATATGCCGAAACATGCTTTGACTGCATCTAATTTTATTTCGTAAAAAACAATAAAACTAATTAATTTTAAACATAATTAGCATTAGTTATTTCCTGTATTTTATTATAAATTAAATGGAAAATGTATATTTTTAATTGCTCTATTAATTGTATAACAAAACAAAAACAAAAAAAAAACAAAAAAAAAAAAACAATTAAATTGAGCTTACCACATATTTACAGAAAATATAGCTAATCCGAATGATTAATTATATTGCCAAGGTTACGCTTCATTTAATGCTGAGTATGTAACATTAAAAATATTTATGTTCAATTTGCATCAAGTTCAACTCAATTTTACCGTTTTTAAGAATAATATTCATAGATAATAATTCTATTAAAGATAATATTAATTGGAGTTTGAATACGAGAGTAACATTTTTGTAACTTAATATTTATCAGTGGACTTATTACGCCGTCATTACATTTCGTTTCAAAAACAGAAAGCAGCCGATCATATTTGGAACAAGTAGAGAAATATAATAACTATAATAATACCGTTAATAGATACCGAAATAAATAGCAAATAAACGACAGTAAGTCCTTATGAAGAAATGCTGAAAGACTCTTTGAATTACAGTAAAGCAAAATAAGACTAATAAAAGCATTCTTAACCGTTCGAAATAACATTTCTCAATGTGTTTGTTTTTATTTTTTTTTTTCTTTTTTTCTTTTTTTTTTTTTTTTTTCTACATTTCTGACACGAAAATAATGAAAGTTTATGAAGAAACTTTATTAGCATATCATCTAATTACAAATTCGTATTTTCAATTATTGAAATAAATCACTGCAATAGAATGGAATCATCTTTATAATATGAAGCTAATATGAACTCCATTTGTTTCCAATGGCTTTGTAAACATGAAATTTCAAAAAAATTTTAATACATTTTCATACTAATATTAATGGTTGGATACCAAAGGACTATCACTAACTTGACTCATAAATTATCTTTATTTTTCTTTTTCTCCCGTATTTATTTAATCCTCTATTTCCATTAAATCTTATGATTCAAGCGCGCCGAAGGCCGTGAGCACGTAATCCATAACAATCGCATAACATACTTTATAGTGAAAACTTAGTAAATCAATTTTTATTAATTAGCTCGTTGTTTTTTAAAATAACAAAACATAAAACGTACGGTCGAGGAGCGGAAATGTATAAACAAATGTGCATTTATTAACGCTATTTTCATTTATAATACGACTGCGTACATACGAACACACATATACATATATTATTATAATTATAAAATTTTTCAATCATATTATTGTGGTATGAATAAATAATTATTCGATTATCCAGGTATTCGTAAAATAGGAATGTAAGGTGAGAATTCTCTGAGAATAAACATAATTTCGCAATCGCTTTTTATCAGCGAATGTTACCATAAGTTGAGAAAAAAGTTTTAAAATCTTACGTTCGTAGAGAGAATCCATGTCATATGTTGTAAATATGTAATGTCCAAGCAGGTATTGTAACGCGTTACGCTAACTTCCTACCATACACTCCTAGATTATATAAATTTTCATTTACTTCAATGTCGAACTCTCAATAAATAAATGACTCTTCAATATGAACAAATAAAATGTTTTAAAAGAAAAATTATAAGCACGCGGGCTCCCGCTCCCTTTAGCCATGTCAATAAAAAGAAATCACTACTTTTTATGATATTTTGTTTTAATGTGCGTTCGGTTTAATAAAAGTACTTTGCGTAAATTGATCAAAATTGACGCGACTTTATCAAAAGCATTACCGACACAAGTAAATACTTTGAATAATAGAATGTCTAAAGCTTAAGGACTGATTAGTAGGAGTGTGTGTGTGTGTGTGTTTTTATTTTTTGTTTCTGTTGCAATACCCACTTTTTTTTATTTGATTTGATTCCACTGATTCGAGTAGTTGCAAACGTTCCATTTCACCGTACATGCGTATAAACAATTATGCTACAGTGGTGTATGTGCAGTAAATCCAGTAACTACTTTAACCGTCTTTACTTCACTACAAACATGTAAATCCAATGAACTACTGTCACGTGGGTGATTAAAAAACGAGCGCGAAACCACTTCACATATCCTACTATTATTTATTTTTTATAAAATGTACTATCCACGTGGATATAGTGTTAGAAAAATTGTAATACTTGAAAAATGGTAGTGTAGGTATAAATTATACTTGCTAGACAATCGGTCGATTCAGTTTACAAAGCAGGCTTTCTCTCTCTCTCTCTCTCTCTCTCTCTCTCTCTCTCTCTCTCTCTCGTCTACATCTTCCTGAGATACGTAAAAATACGGGGGCAAATACGCTATCTATGGCTTTTATCCCACAATTAAGGCGCTGGTGATCCATCGACTTCGTCTTTGTCAATGTCGTCATCATTGGTCATCGTTTGGTTATCGTTAGGGTCATCGTTTCGTCATTGTTGGTCAAGGTCATGATGGTCATTGTCGGCATTCGATGAAGTAGAGAAGAGAGCCTCGGTGTTGATTATTTAATCCGTCGACTTGACACGTTACTTGTTCGCGATCTCTATTCCTTTTCCTTTCACTCCTTAGCCCCATCTAACTCTTCCTACAATTCTCTCTACATCTGTCGTATACACACACATTCATTATCACTGATACGATTCGAATCCGTCGTCCTGGTACATGTAAACATTACAGCGGGCAGACGGGAGTTTAATTCGATTAAGATGCATGATCATCATGATCGGATTGCTCTACTATACTTGCCTTTTCCTAGTTTATCCTCGTCCTCTTCCTTCTCGACAGCCTCGTTCCTCTCCCTTTCTCCTCTCCTTCTCTCACTTTCTCTTGATCTCTATCCTTCCGCTTTCGCTTCAGAAACTCTCTGTACATCGTGAATTTACGTTCTAATCCAAATCCAATACGAAACCGATGGAGGCAGTAGTGCGATTGCAATTTGACAAGCGAATAAAGGTAGAGCCAGATAGATAGAGAGGGAATGAAAGGAAGGGGGTAGTGTTAGAGAGAGAGAGAGAGAGAGAGAGAGAGAGAGTATAAGGTAAAGCGCTCGTATATATATAAATATAAGAGGGGGCAGATTATCGTTCGCACGATAATTAAAAGATTTGTATTTTAATTTTTACAATTATTGCACATAATTTATGAATTTTACATGATATACAAAACTTTATATATATATATATATATATATATATATATATATATATATATATATATATATATATTATTGATTGAAATATTTTTAATAAATTAAGATTTATCCATCCCACGTGTATGTGTCTGTAATTTGTAATTTCAGTTCAATTAACAATGAATATTCATCTATATATGTCAAAGCTTCATTAAAATATACCAGATATTTTGAATATCATAGTTTCATGTAGACGTTACACCCCCCCCCCCCCAACACCCCACACCACACCCCCAACCAAACACACACGCATATAAAGTTTTTATTTGCGAGAAAATTCCTATGTATTAAGTCTTATAGGGATTTGGCTACCGTCCATATTACGGGCCCCGACTCAGTCCGCAAAATAAAAATATCGTTCATCTGTCGTATTTAAATTGATATATTTTAAAAGTGGCTCTATAGACATTCCCTTTGAAATATAGAAAATTATTTTTAAAATCTTAGCCATTTCGCAAAACTAATGTTCAAATATGGAATATTGCAAATATTAATCCTTGGCATATGTCGTATTACAAGACCCGTACTTTAGCATAAATCCATAGTTTAATCTTTTATATCATTCCTATTATTATGCGGAAAAATATTATTATTTGTCCAATGTATAAATGTCATTTACATAATGTACATAAATATAAAAAAAAAAAATAAAGAAAAAAACAAAATAAAACATTGTTAATGGAGCGAGAAGGTATTTTTAGTCGTATTAGCCGAATTGAAGTAAATCTTACTCAATTTCACGCTATAATCTATAATTATCTCTATTAATAATATCCTAATGAACTCGGGAGCTTGAATGTAGAATCATATATTTAATAATTAATTAAACGCGCAGTATATTAAAATATATAAAATCACGGCTTACGTTCCTCAATATTACGATGACGATACAGAAGGCAAAATAAATACAATAATTTTTTGCCACAGGATTCATCTCTTTCAAAATTAATTGCTTGATTTTTCATTAGCACTTAGGGAGGAGTTTAAAAGAGAAAACACTTAGCCAATTAGATACCCAGTATGTTTACCATTGGATATTTCGACAGCTCATTCTAGCCTTTTGTAATGATAATGAGTAGGAGAGAGTGAGAAACGATTCATAAGGTGAGATGAGAATTCGAGTTTTCGACGAAACGACGAAAACATGTCTTTACACACATTATGATCTTTCGCCGCAACCAGAATAGTTGAATCGAGCAGCAGTAGCTGAACCCTAATAATCCTTGTCCCAACTTCTGAAACTTCCGCGGCGGCTCTTCCCTCCTTGTGTATACAACACTTTGCAGTCAAGCGTTGACGTAGAAGCGAAATGGTGGAACGGTGGAACGTTGGAACGTTGGAACGTTGGAACGTTGGAACTTTGGAACGGTGGAACGGTGGAACGGTGGAACGGTAGAACGGTGGAACGGTGAAATGGTGGAGCGATGGAGCGGTGGAATGCGCCAATACCGCTACGAAATTCACTTATCCGTGTTTGGCTAAATGTGGAATTGCGCGTCTATGTACTTAACTTGTCCATCTTGGATCTTATTTACTTTCCGATTGGAAAGCACATTATTTATGAAAAGTATTTGTTATGTTAAGCTAACAGAGTATCGTTATTGCCTTCGTGTGCCGTTGACAGTTGCCATGACTCTCATTCATTTGTAAACCATGCGCGGATAAAAGTAGACTATAAAAATTTTGCTTACATTTTCGAGATTTATGCGAATTTAAAGTGAATCCGAGCGTTTCGGTATACACAGATTTGTGTCTATGTACATTTAAAAATCTAAAGAAATGCTTGTTCAACAATAACAAAAGTCGACAAACGGCTTACACCATTTATGACAAAGAAAAATATCTTAACTATTCGAATGTCATATGAAGTTTACAAAAGTAAGGTTGAACGAGGGAATATTCCAAGGTATTATTATACCTTACTAGTAGAAATTTTGAATATGAGCTTATGACGATAATTTTTCACTCAACTTTTATCAACTCGCTGCTAACCCTCTACCCAATGTTTCAAATAAAAATTTTTCATCAAATTATTTAACGTACTCTACATATTCAAAGGATTCCATCCCAATAATCCCACGCACAAAATGTATATTTAATCACTATTTATTATTATTATTATTATCATCATCATTATTATCATTATTATTATTATTATCATCATTATTATTATCATTATTATTATTATTATTTTCTATATTTTTTTATTTCTTTTAATTGTATTAATAAATTACTTATTGTAATATAATCTCATGCGATACCTTTTTAATATATATCAATATTTTATTATTCATTTATTTCATCATAATGATATCAATGGAAAATTGTATATATCATTAAGTTTTGTATAATTTAATTATCCATAGACATTATAGTGTTGGAAACTATTTCAACAATGGCATTATTATTTTATTGAATCAACAACAGTCGGGAATCTATAAACAGTGAATGTTTTTTACATCAACCGTACGAAGGCTTAATAATCATATTATAAGAGTAAATTTCATGCAAATATAGTATACATGACCACGTGTTTTCCGCTCACGCAGATTTATGCAAATATTAGTATCTTTTATTGAAAAATTTTATGTAATCCAAATTTTTTTTTTTTATTTCTATGACCTTTCACATAATACCAATAATGTACAATTTAATGATCTCTACGAGTAAGAATTATTGAACCTGAAAATAATTGGAATAGCTGGATAAATGCATTCTAATACGCAAAATACAACGTGTTTCATGTGAAACTCAGCCATTTTTACAATAATTGTTATTACTGTTTAGAAATTCCTGGCTAATTCTAATATGCAAAAATTAATTACCGATTATAGGAGAAACGCTAATATTGAAGCGCGAATGTTAAAATTCATGAGCAAATTGAATCTTGCGAGGAATTGAAATACAATCAGAAGGTGCAACTTGACATTTTGCTCTCAAATTTGTATTAAAATATTTTTCGTATAAATTCAATTAATATTTATCTCATCTATATTAAATTACTATTAATTAATTATTGTTTATAATCAGTAATTTTAATTTTTTCTTCTTTATTCCACTTAATTGGATTTTATCATTATCATCTTTGAAAACTTTCATGATAATACAATACATTTATTAAAAATATATATACGTTGGATTAACAATATACAATTATATAATACGTAATTCATTATTAATTGACATTGTCACAAATTTTTAAGCAATTATATCGATACAGATTTACTTATTCGTTATTGGTAATTATAAAGAAATTGTATCGCATTATACGTACGTACTGTTGATTGAAAAACTGTACACTAATTGATTTGATAACGAATAAATGTATTTAAGGTACAAATCGAATTATATTTGAAGATAGATGTAAAATACCAATATCAAACGGTTTATAATCGTCCCCTGGTCACCTTAATTCTTAATACAATTAATTAATAACTTATAAATGATATATTATTTTAAGATAAATCTATAAATAACTATTTAAAAATACGTTATTTTATAACCAAATCAATTATATTACGGAGATACGGATACCTCAAATAAATATGCATATCGTAATCAGCTTTATAGGATATAAACTATATTTGTTATTTTTTATATATAGAAAGCCAAATATACTAAGGTTTTGATACGATTTTGCCGTTATATTTTTGCACAATTATATCGAGTTAATATATCAGAATTTAATAATACTTGTAAATGTTGGTTGAATTTAGAAAAGTAAATATTTTTAGACTTCCATGAAAATGGACAAAATTCATATTATAACTGTATAAGAAAACGGCTCGCAATTACAGGATCTTTATATATATATATATATATATAGATATATATATATATATATATATATATATCATATCATATATGAAAAAGATAAATATTGAATGATTTAATGATTATAAAATTGCCATTATAAAAGACAATAATAATCATCGATAAATTTATAGAAATAGAAGCTCACGTAAGATATGTATTATGCTTGCGATTAAAGTCCTTTGTCCTCCGTACATTCTTACGGGGCGCATACCCAAAGGTGTAGGGTTTATTATAAGAAATTAATCGCGTTCAAGTTCCATTAATTTACTAAAACCCTACAATTAGTAATATAAATTATGAAATATCACAATTATCGTTGGCCCATTAGAATAGATAATGTATGATACATGACAAAATGATAATCAAAATACTAAATGATTCATAAAAATATAATCAAATTTAATTCATCCTTATAAACCCTTTCGTTAGATATTTTCACAAGAAGATTATTAATTTGCAAATTACTTTATATCAGTTTTTCGTTAAATGACACGTATTTTGCTTCGTATTCAGAAATTTAATTAAAAAACTTGTATAACATGAATCCTATAATGTCAAAGCAAAATGAGAAAGAATTCAACTTCTGATAAAAGCGAAGAAAAATCTAGTATAATCTTTACAAGGAATCATTTTCCCTTTAAACATGCTAATTGTCTAATTAAATTGTTTAATTGAAAATATCAAATAATATACATCAATGTTTCAGTGTGTTTATTAGACATTTATATCAACGCTATCGATGCTACAAAGAGTTTCGCTCGGACCATTCGATCGCGTTTCAATGACACTTTGATGACATTAGCAGTATCAATTGTAATCTATTGTTAATACAATTAAATATAATTCCCACTAAATTGTTCGAATAAGTTTTTTTTTTATAATTTTCCACCTTATCCTTCCATCTTCTTAATTTACAACCACACATAATTCAACCGTACGATAATTCACGTTCGCCCAATCCCATATAAGAATTTCCAATAAATTTGGCCATTCGCATTTTATGTGCAACGATGACTTCACCCAAATAATCCTCAATAATTATCCCCGGTTGTATTCATGAGATTTTACTCATGACGTGTCATTCGACCCGATATCTCGCCTATAAATCATGCATTATTACAAAAATTGCGTGACGAAGTGTTGCGCGAGGCTCTCGATTCTTCTCACCGGCTAAATCACACATACTTTGGCGCAGAATAATTATCAGCGCTGCGACGACAATATCACGCTCCAGGTATAGCTCGACGATATGGAAAATTTATGAAAAGCCTTAGCTCACGACGTTCCACCTTTTAACGTCGCACCTTCTTCTCTTTCTTCCACTCGCGCCTTCCTAAAAAAATAACGATAATTAACGTAACGTAGTGTAACGTCTCCACTCGTAACCCCACTTACTATCCATCCATTTTCAAACGAACCAGGGCGGGGGGGGGAGGAGCAAAAAATATGTCTCGGATGGTTCGCCGCCTGCTCGACCTCGCAAACGCGTCTCCCTCGGGTAAACGCAACGCTTACGCTTCTACACATTCGTTCTCAAACTTCCACTACAAGTACTCCTGCACGCGTACTTTGCTCGAGACGCGATTTTCACGACACCACGCACCACGTCTCAGGATGCCTCGGCTTAATTATACAGACGTCGAGCGGGCAATAAAGGGTACGAATCGCGAAAAATCAACGTCGCGCGCAAACGCACCAACAACTTACCTTCGATACTTTTATAGCCTTGTAAGCCTACGAGTCCATACTATACACGAACCGTTCGATCGAGTTTCCGTTTCTTTGCGCGTGTGCGTGCAACAGTGATTCGCGCTCTGTTGGACGAGATCGCTCGTCTATAGCCGCTCGTGTCCTTGACGACCAAGGAACGCAGCTCGAGATGCGCAATGATTATTGCTCGCTCCCGATAAGCCGATGCCTGTACAAAGAAATCATATAATCGCGGCATCGAGTGAGTAAAGCCAAATCAAACACCGGGAATTTGACGCTCGAGTTAACGCTTCGGCGGCTAGTAATTTTCACGTACAAAGCCCCCGTCCTTATTTCAATAACTATAAGTAACTTTAAGCCAAACTCTAAGCTTGCACGCCCGCGCTTTATTACCAACTATAATGTTTACATTGCCTGGCGAGACCCAGCCTCCTTGAGACGTCTCGCCCGGACTTTGAGGGCAGATCTTCCGCGCGATAATCCGTTAGTACGCGATAAACGAGTCTATAGTAAGTGTAAATTGAAAGCGAGTCGTGTCGCTTTGGCTTTTGTTGCGTCTGTTATCGCTAGGGGTTGGCGCGGGCTCGTGGCCTTGCCTTGTAACAGCATTGCTTCCCCGGCATTCCATTGTCCCATTTCTAATCTTATCCTTGCATATTATAATTCGACACAGTTCCTTCATCCCGTTAAAAGGCGGACAGGATTGCCGAACGATTAGCTGCCCTCGTGGCAAAAGACTCGATCAACTTTTGCGTGGCCCGCGATTTTAAAGCCTATGAAACGCCAAGGGGCAATCGGAGGTCCCTCGTTACAGGATGACGCCTTAGTTACAGCATCTGGACGAGATTGCAAGACACCGGGAGTCGGAGGAATGGCCACGGACGGAAATAACGGGACTTCGCTAATCCATGAACGTTGTGTGAATCAGCTGCAGGGGGAACGGTGATTTTTCTGGTGCGTGGTGGTCGGTTAAATTGGGAGTGGTGCGACCGCATCCTGCAGCCGGAAGTAGCCGAAACTTGGGAAAGTAGCCGAGGTTGCAGCGGTGCTCGCGAACCGGCCGGGCTACCGCGCACACATGTGCGAATGCGGTATGTGTGCTTGGCTTGGACGCGCGGGACGGGGGTTGTACGGGGTCGAGGAGGGCGGCGGTAGCGTGGGGCGAGAGGCGAGGAGGTGGATGAGCGTGCGGCCAGACAACGGAGGAACTGGCTTCTCCTCGCCCCCGGGGAATTTGCACGTGCATTTGCCTAACCGCGCGAGCAAGAGGGACACGATACAAATATCCGATGCTGTACGTATGAATGGGGCCAAAGCCATCGTCGTTACAAACTGCCTCATGGTTCTTAAGCCGATGGGGCTGATCTCCTTTTCCCTTGGCCGTCCGTCGTGCCGCGCCCCCGCTTACCCTCACTCGATCGAGGGCGAGTTCGAGAATTAGCCTGCAAAATATTCCTTCTCTCTTCTGCGATACGTGTAGTTGCGTATTCGCGCAGCCGTGCATTAACGTTTCGTGTAGCTGTGAGAGTCTTTCTCGGGCTCAGAATGACTTTATAAAGATATAATCGAGTGAATAATATAACATTTTATTAAGCTCTCGCTACTTTGTTGTATAAAAGATACAAAAATCAATGTCTTCGACCATTTGGCTAAGATTTTTATAAATTATTATAGTTACCATAATAATAATAATAATAATTATAATTATAATAATAATGATGATGATAATAATAATAATAATAATAATAATAATAATAATAATAATAATAATAATAATAATAATAATGATAATAATGATAATAGCAACAACAGTAACGATCATTACGATTATTTTAACGAAATTGAATGAAATGATATCATAGCTTCATTTAATAAAAGAAATTGATCATCTTGAAAGTCTAACATACGTTAGATGCAATTGATAAAATTACCAAGCAAACGGATTTTAGTTTCGCGATATTCAATACTTTCTAAATACAATGACTGCACAATGTAAATGAATAATTTCCCTCTAATTTTCATTATTAATTACAAATCTAAATATCGATATTAAAAAATATTATAAATAATATTCCGATAATTTTTGTAAACAGTTGAAAATAAAATTTATGTTTATTATGCAATTAATTTAAATTTCAAATGTAGAGTTTTACCAGAAATATATTTTATTAATATTACGAATTTAATTATATCGAATACATGCATACGTACGTACACACACCACCAGACTCTCATACACCCATTCCTACATATATATATATATATATATATATATATATATATATGTACGCATCTGTGCGCGTGCGCGTGCGCGTAGGTGTGGGTGTGGGTGGGTTTGTGTATATATACACATAGCCTTTATAAGTCATAAAGCCGTATAAATTCCCTCGTTTATTTAACGTTTCTTGTATCTGCAGCTGAAAATGCAGTAAAATACTTATTGGCTAATATTAAAGAGTAATCGCTAATTAAATTGTGAAAAGTAATTTCTTTTGAAGTTTCAATACAATAATTATTCTTATGATTAAAGAAGACTATTTCATCAAGGTATATAATACTGATTTAAGCAGATTGTCTTTACAGAATTTAATTGAAAAAGACTATTCTTGAAGCAAAGGAATATATTTCATTTAATATATAAACACAATAGAATGCTAATTGCTTAAAGGCAAAACTAAAAATCTTTGAATAGATACTCTAGAAATTATCGTGATAATGAAAATAATTATTTTGTATTATTTTTGAATATTAATTATTTATTATATTTGAAATAACAACATCTTATAAAGATTTCAGCTTTAATTGTGATTGGAATAAATTCCCATAGCGGTCATTGTATATTTATTTTACTCTAATGAATCGATTTTTTATTTTGTTTATAAAAATTGAAAACCATAAATCTAATATTAACAATTTTTTACTATCTTTGTATAATTGATAGTACTTAGATTTATGCATTATGTAGTGTATATTCTACATTATTTATCATGAAGTTCTTTAAAATATATTTGCAACATTTGTTCGCATTCATTTTATAGACAACAAATTATTCGCAAGAATTGTAAACGGTGATTTTTTTTTTGTTCTTTTTTTTTTGTTCTTCTTTTATATTGAGCTTGTAAATTGTTAAAACCTTGTACTATCATTATCAAAAGCATACGCGCACACACAAATGCGAATCTCTCATTAATAGTAAACATTTGTCACTTATATTGAAGAATAACTTTTAAAATATAATAAGTTCAGATACTTAAGTTGGTTGTTGTTCAGTTTTGTTTTTATATTCATATGTTTATTCTGAATACCAGATATTATTTTACACTTGTTTAATATTTATTTTTTCGTTAAAGCACATAGTGTTCGCTTGATATTAGCTTTCCACTAAAAATACGTCTGATAGTTAATTTCAAATATAAATATATTCACCGTTTTTCCCAATAATAATAAAAAAAAAAAAAAAAAAAAAAAAAAAAAAAAAAAAAAAAAAAAAATTACCTTTAAAATTTAATCAATTATCAATATATGTCAGTTGCTTTTAATATTCCAGAATCATTTGAAAGCATAATATTACATAAAGAATATCGCAAAATTGCTTTTCACACACGTGTAGATTAGGATAAGGTATCCCATAATTGATAGTTGATAGTTAAATTATATTTGTCATTGATTAGAACACATTACTAGTTTATCATATGTCACAGGCACATTGATTTTTATGTATTAAGATATGCAATATAAATAAACAGAGACTGTGAAATAAAATCGGATTTTGCTTGCATAATGAGTAGTTGTGCTTCTTCTCACTGTCTCTATCGAAAATTAGTTTAAGCTTCACGAACTTTCTTAAGTATATATACGATTTAAAGTGGGTTAATTTCTAATCCAATAAAAAGAAAATCGAGCTCTACTTGTTAACGAACGTGATAAACTTTCACATATATTGAAAGAATTTGTCCGTCGTATGTTGCTTCTATCCAAAGGTCGAGTTTACAGAATAAATTTAATAGCTTTGACAATAAAGAATATAAATTCTAATCGTTATGACGTGATAGTTTAACCTGCTCATTATTGCCAGCATAGTTTGACATTTTAAATAAACATTTAAATATGGAAAAATATCAAACGGTATTTTATTATATTGTTCTAAAAGCTATTGAAATTTTCTTTGAAAAATCTCAATATTAGTGATAAAAGAAAACAATGAATCCATATGAAATACATATCTGAATAATTTGCTCGACTCTTTTGTTTTACGTGTGTTACTTGTGTTAAATGAGCGCTCAAATCGACACGTATTTGTTGTTGTTGCAAAATTTATATCACATTCTAATATGTAGTCAGAGACTATCACATTTATATTCTAAATGGACACGATCATCTACATTGATTATGAATTCATTTTCATCTCTAACGATCATTAATATATATAATTTCAAAATATCAAAAACATCTGCTGTTAGCTTTGACATGTTGTTCTCGTATTTTCGTTTCAGGTAAATTGAAAAATCTTTTTTTCCCTTCATATTCATTTTATTCGACAATATTTTTTCTTTGTGCCCACACGTACTATTATTATTAAGCGACATAATAGTATGTTTAATTTTTTTTGTTAAAAAATGTTTATCTTCACTCTTCATTATATCAAAATCTAATCGCTTATATATGATGTACGATTTGTAATATATAATTAATATACAATTTATCTCATATTCCACTGCATCGTAATAACAATTACACATTTTAGAATAAATTATAATATATATAAATATATATAATTAATGTATAAAAAATATAAGTTCTTTGATATTTTTCTCTCTAAATGTTCGATTCTTTTGCGTTTAGAGCTTTCTATTGCTTTACATGCCAGATATTTACACACACTAGTCAATATTTGTGTATTAAATAGAAATGCAATATTGTACTACTACTTAGTAAACGTTGCACCATAAAATTTTATTACTTTATTATTTACTATTTTATTTACAGATATATTTTAAATAAATTAATTATATTTATCCTTGCTTTTCAAATTGTTTATAAACGAATTTTGTATCGAATATAATCATCTATAGTTTGCTAAGGCTCAATTTATATACTAAATTAATAACTTGATTTTCTGGTAAATTGTATTATTAATACATATAATGTATTAACAAGTATAACATTTTTATACTTGTTAATAGTTATCTATATGATTAATGTGTAGACAAAAAAAAAAAAAAAAAAAAAATGAATGGATATGGTTAAATGTATATATATAATATAAATATTACATAAAAATTAAAGAAAATAAAAATTTTCATATAAAAAAATTAAATGTATGATAAATGTTCAATATATAATATTTTTAAACTAGTGACACACTGAATCATATTTTCACACCTTTAAAAAAAAAAAAAAAAAAAAAAAATGTGAATAAATATGTTTTTAATGACTTTTTTCATTCTTTTGTAATGTATAGTTAAAATGAAGTTTTTCATTCAAAGCCAGTAATAGTGTAGTAATAATAATAATTATAAAAATTATTACGATATAGAGTACAAATTCACAATGTAATAAGCAAAAGTATTTCTAATATTAAATATCTTTATAAAATTATATTTAAAATGGAATTATAAGAATTATTGATGAACAACATTTTTTCTCAACTATGCAACAAAAGAAGTTGGCTAATTTAAAGAAATTTTTCTTACAGACGATGTAGAAAAGCACTTTTTCACGATATTCACTTTTCGTGCTCCTATATATTCATATTCAATCTATAAGTTGATATTTTATTATTTATACTCGAAAATTGTAATGTATTAAAATTAATAATACGCAATTTAAATTTAAAATCTTTGTTGCAGATGAGTGGAAAACGTTCGAGAAGTTTTAAATGTGCAGTTCATCATCGAGATCGGGAAGTTTGTTCTGAGAATGACTTCCATCTTCTAATTCAAGATCCACCAATATTTCGAAGGTAATCTATTCTTAATATTAATTTTAATATAGCTTAATCTCAATATAGATTGTTGTGAGAAGTTTTTTACGTAAGAGTATATTTATGAAATGTAGCTTGTAGAAAGAAAAAAAAACTGTAGAATACGAAATCTATAACATATTAAGATAAGATCTATAATATTTAAAATATATGAGAAAATTTTAGAATATATAGTGTAATGGCATATACTTCGACTTTTATTGATCTAGTTAACTACGCAAAATTGCCAAATTTATAAATATATATGATAAAAGTCTGGACGAAGGAATAAATCCTTTAAAAATTGTTTCTATTCGTATTATATTAATATAAAAGAATGAAAAAACTCCTTATCGAAGAAGCAGCATTTTTGTTAAACAAATCAAATTCTTTCGCGTTCGTACATACATAATAATTGTAAAGCTTTTTTCTTTACCTTCACGATCTGTGTATATTAATAGTGAAATATGCGAAGACAGGCTAGGAATTTCATAGTTTTTATTACTAAAAGCCACTGGTCGAAGGGAGAGAGAGAGAGAGAGAGAGAGAGAGAGAGAGAGAGAGAGAGAGAATTTTTATTAGATATAATTCGAGCAATACGGTGCGGCGCCACATTTTCGAAAGGATCTACCTTAAATACTTGAACAGAATATTCCTAACCGATATTCTGACTCCCAGAGTTATTCTGAATATCTACAAGCTACAAGGTCGGCACAATTTGTTTTAACATTAGGAGAACAAAGTTCTTGCAAACAGCTAATATTTTGAAATAATATATACCTCACTCCATTCCGCTAGTGGTGCAAAGAGAAAATGAAATTTGTCGAAAGTACAATTATTAATTTACAAAATTCTATTTAACAAGGCTATTTGCAATAAAATTTATCCCAACCTACGCCAAATCGTGAAAATTAACTCAAGACTATACATATTTTAATTTCCCATGCATTTCCACATTTCGATTCAACTTTATTATCTCACCCGCCCTTAAGATTTTGGTATTTCGAGCGCATTCGATCAAAGTAACGAAATTACCCGAAGCTTCGACGTGTTCGAAACTCGTGGCATTTTCTCATCGATAGCTTTCGATTATCCTTGTCCAACTCGCCATTGAAAATAAAGAAGCGTCGCTATCAGAATTGATCAGCCGATAGAAAAAAAGTAGATACTGCCCGAGAGTAGATAATCACCGCTACTTCGATCTTACAACAATTGCTTTAACTGCGCTCAACTAGTCTCTCCATAGATCTTTAGACAATCTCACGTTTGCTTTAGCCGTAGCGAGTATAATGATTCTAATCTGAAATAAAATCGACGGTGGGGGATGGGTGGTGGGGGCACGGCGCTATCCAAACTCCTGGCGTCCCACCCTTTTCGATAATATTTCAAACCCAATGAAGCCCAGAATTACATTTCTAATTTTCCTCGTGGCGCGCAGCTACATTATCTGGACCGAACTACAACGGATTACATTTTATGCGTATAATGTAGTCACGAAGTAACATGTTTCTTTACGGAGAAAAATAAGAAAATGGAAATTCCAACTTGCAATATTAAAGCTCGGAGATGTAATATTGCACGTTCGTATATTAGTTTTTTTTTTTTTTTTTCATAATGTTCGGTGTAGCATTCCAATCTCGAATAGAAATAATTTAGATATTAATTTAGAAAATTTCGAGTATTATTGTAAGAGTGTGGGAGTTTTTAATAAAACAAAAGTCCTTGATATTATGGCGGAATTATCAATATATCTAAAATACCATTTTCGTTAATGAATTAATGAAAGTATTTCTTGCTTTTATTTCGCTTTTATTTGAAAGTCAATTTTCTCCCTTTTTAGTCCTTACTTTTGCTGTGACATTTTTATTATGTAACAAATTTCAATATTTCATAAAGTTTAAATTACGTTCCGAGATTATTTTGTAACTAAAACAAGATACCCTCATCTTGTTACGATATATTTCTATCTTTACCAAAACTTTCAATTAATTTTCTTTTGCAATATTTATAAAAAAAAAAAAAAAAAAAAAAAAAAAAAAAAAAAAAAAAAAACTAAATTATCTTATGACGCAATCAAAATATAAATTACATTCATCAATGAAAAATGAAGCAACAATTTTATTATCTTATTCTTCCATGTGAGTGTAAGAAAATTTCAATTACGTAATGAGGAGAAATTTACCAATAACATAAATATTTCGTAAACTTACAAGAATCAATGACAATCACGTGATGACAATACAGCAAAAGCAAAAATTAAATTCGCTGAATTTGAGTACTCTTTGTACTATAAATTTTCTGCCTCTATGTATTCTGTAGAGATGTGATTACTTTATTGAAAAAGCATTCTGTCTCCATACCATCATCCACTGTAATACAATTAGGTAGCTTAATGTTATTTTACTCATTTTCCATACTATATATATATATATATATATATATATATATATAGTTTTAATAATCTTAAAATTTTGTAAATTTAATTTACTTGATTTACTTCATATGGCTTCTTTTTTTCTTTTAATGCTTTAACATTGTTATAATAAAATTTTCCTAAAAGTACCTAACGACATTAAATTCCACATATTTCCGCATACATAATAATAATTTTAAAAGTTTATAAATAAAAAATGTTGCGCTACTAATTTTTCATTCCCAGGCGTTACTTTATAAAATTGAGGTGCTCTAAATTTTTTTATTTACATTGCACTGAAATGAGATGTATGGAATTTAATTTTGCGAATATTAAAGTAAATGATATTAATAAATAAATGCAACAGAATTCAGAGTATTTAATATTGTTTAAAGGACATTATACAAAATTAATTCGTCAATTACTTCGCCGTAAGCTGAAGTTTTTCAGCGACTAGCAGAAATAATAACCTTTTCCTTTGTACGAAAGCGCCCGCGCGCGCGCACACAGCCAATGAAGATGCCCAAATTAACCTGAAAATTGAGCAATCGCACATCTACACAGCGAAAAAATACACTCGTTCCACACCTCTTGTGATGATACCTATGCGCAATCGTCTCCTCTCTCATATACTCATTTCCCTCTTAAAAGAATAAGACAAAAGAACTGTCGACTTCGTAACGCTCCTTCGAGTTCCGGGTGCACGAGCCCAGTAATTCCCTCGTGTTTCCCCTCCTCTTTTTGACCGTTCTGAGCCTTTAGTGACGATTCGCACTAAAGAAGAAGAATTCTCAATTCGGAAGGAAACAAGAGCTACGTATAAATAATAATAATAACAATAATAGAAGCAATAACGATAACAACAACAACAGCAGCAGCAGCAGCAGCAATAACAATTACGATAATAATAAAGTAAACAATATTGAAATATCCGCTTTGGACTAGTTGTTAAATTCTTTATATAAGCTACAACAACAACAACAACAACAACAACAACAACAGCAGCAATAACAATTACGATAATAATAAAGTAAACAATATTGAAATATCCGCTTTGGCCTAGTTGTTAAATTCTTTATATAAGCTACATAGAATGTTAATTATTATTTCGAAATTATTGTAAAAATAATTAAACGCTTTACTTTTACAATAAACTTCTGTTTTATAGTTGAAGTCACCTATGAATTAATCGATGTCTCACTCCGATCAATAGATCTAGTTTAACTTCTTTACCGAGAAATTATGTAAAATTCTGATATTTGTCATAAAGTATAATTGTTCGTTTAAGATTATCACGAGATTATGCGAATTATGATTCAAATACAACGACAAAGTACTTTTATGTCAACGTTTTTTCAATTCTATCTACATTTTCGAATTAATGTTCATGTATTTTGTGCTCAATTCGATCAGCCATAATTATTAAACGGCTTCAGCAATCCATCGACATGTATATAATGAATATTAGAAGTTGATAATTTTATCATTCTGATATTTTTATTAAATATTAAATAAACATTTACTTATTCAACGTAAAATTGTAATATAGTCAATCGATTTAATATAGACCATCTTATTTCTGATAACATGACGAATGTAAATTGAATTCAATATTAGCTATACGATATTTTGACTGTTTTCGTGGCATAAAAAAATTCGAAATAATAAAAACGAAAATAATAACAATAATTGGGAACAACTTATCACGTTGTTTAAGATTTTATTGGAAAGATTTTTGATTTCTTTGATAATTAATCGTTTTATCATGCATATTTAATTTTTGCCTTTATACCTATAATACGATAAAATAATATCAAATGAATTTTGTACAATTAATGTTCATTATAAAAATCTAATAAATTTCAATCTCAGGGTCATTAATATTGTATCTCAAACGTCAATAATAACAAAATAATTCCCTTCTTAACTTCTTGTAATTTTTATCATAAATTCATGTAGCCGTTCAATTTTAGTGTCTTCCTGCAGATAACAAAATAACATTTTAACAAACTTTTAAAAAACTTTCATAACATTTAGAAACTTTTTCATCCTTCAAAATATATCTTTGATAATCATTGACAATCTTTCAAATACTTTATGTCACTCGATGTAAGTGCGCGTGCGCGCGTGTGTGTATATATATAGGTTGAAAATAATTCATTAGATATTAATAATATAATAAGACGTTTTAATTATTTAATATATAAATATAGCTTAAATACGAGGGAGATAAATTATTCTTCTATTATTAAATTTAAATAGTATTTGAAACATAATAATATACGTGCATGTGAGGATAAAAAATTTCATGGACTTTGTAAACAAAAATTTTTCATTGATATATGTAGCATGACAAATTGAGAAATTGTACAAACTTTTTAATCAGAGCTCGCATTCCTATTTTATAGATATAATCTTAGCTATTCGTTTTCATGAATTCAGAAAAAAAAAATTGTCAATCGCACTTATATCATTATAATAATAATTTATATGGCAATTTTTATATATTGGCAATTATGTAAGTATTATATTTTCTAAATCTCCTTAACATTGCATTCCGAGTATAAATTTGTTTAAGAAAGTAACATTAATATGAAAAATTCTTCTCTTAATATGCACAAAATAATTAACTTGTCAGTTTCTTATATATATATATATATATATATATCCATATTTCTTTTCATCTCACTTTATTTCATTGTTTGTATATAAATTTTTTCACTCCCATAGGTTGTGCACCTTGTAAAATAGACAGTTGGAATTCTACCAGCTCGAGCACAAATATGAAACAAAAAAACAACATTTTTTAAATTAATTTCCTTAACGACAGTTTTTATATTAAATCGAACTGCATTTTTATATATTATCCGGAGAATAGATAATGAATATAAAATATATTTTTAAGCGGAAAAGGAGCTTTTTGTAACACAATTTATATTGAACCAGTATTATTTCGTTTGAATTATAAAAGAATATTTAATGAAAATAATATTCCATGCACTGGATGTGTAATATTTGTAGGTAAAATGGAAATTACTTCAATGAAAAAGCACACACGTATATATATATATATATATATATATATATATATAATTTAAGATAATCAAAAAAAATGAATTATGTTGTAAATCCTACAAGTTATTAAATTATTATCTAGTCTCCTCACAGTCTCTACATCCTCCCCCCCCCCGCCCCCCAACCCCCCAATGACTGAATTATCCTGATAGTAAAATAATGAATAGACATTTAATATAGATGTACTTTTTAAAACTTTATAAATGATATTGAAACTATTTATAAATTCTAGAAAACGCGAACTTTTTAACTTTCATTCTTTCTTAATTTATTAAAATTCTTAGGTTGATTAGAATATTAGGTGAAAAGTTTTCCTTTTGCTACAAATTTAATAATAAACGTCTTACATTTGCACAAACTTCGTCGTACTTTCTTGACCATCGTTGACTTCTTTGTATTTGAATCTTTGTTAAAAAAAAAAAAAAAAAAAACATTCCATGTTATAGTAATTATCAAGCTAATTTAGCATTGTTCGTATATAATTGAGATTCTTACCAATCATGAGCCAATTAAGTTTCATTAATCGACCAGGTAAGTCAAATTACAATATTTCAGCTCGTGGAGGTGTATCCTTATTGAATAAGTAGCTTGCGCCGTAAGTTCATAAAGTAAGGATCGCTGTAGCTGAAATTATTGTCGGATCCCGTGTATTTGTCATACACTCCATCCAGTACATGGAATAATTATGCAACGCCAGGCTTGTTAGAGTATCATATATAGCGATGAGAGTCGGCGCTTAAGGATACAGCGAGCGACAGTATAAGGAGGGTGAATTTGCAGGAGTAGCCGAGGCCGAACGCCACGGGATTCTTCGAAAGTTTTTTCGTACGCGGTTCGAAGCGTGTAATATCGAGCCAAGTCGAAATTTCCCGGCGCACGGCCCGATTACCTCGCCGGCTCGCTTCATAAATAATTTATCCACTGGGCGCCACCTGCGGACTCCCTCTCCTCCCTCTCACGCTATCTCCGCGCCGCTTACCGCCGTACCGCTCCGCACCTCCCCAACCCCTCACCAACACCCCGGGATCTCTGCCGCTCCGCCAATTTTTTTCACGTCGACGAGTCTCTCGAAATTCCGGTGGCACGCGAGATGAGAGGGCCAGGAGCATACTCACCGCCACAACCCCACCCCGCCCCCACAACCGCCAAAGCGGCTTTGCGAATAAAATGTCGTCGCCTCGCGATGAAAGCAGAGGTCGCGAGGAAGTGGGCGGAAATATGAGGGGAGGATATTCCGGGCAGGTACGTAACTCGTCGCGAGCCTCGTCTACCCCCTCCTCGCTTTACTCGCGGGAGTATTTATTTTTTAGAGCGCGAATTCTCTCCAAGACGCGCGCCCTGAATTCACGAGCCAGAACTATTGCACCGCTCGCTCCGTTCCAGGACGTGGTTGTGCCTTGTGCGCATGCGCCACTATTACGCGCGACTCGACGATAACAATCGCCCGTGACTGCGTGTAGCAGGTATCTTTTATGCGCATGGAAATGCAAATGTCGTACCTTCGGTTGTAGAAATTGCGTTGATATGTGCTAATGCTCACCGTTCTCTGGGGATTCTCCGAGTCAAGTATTTTGGAGTGAGAACGGATTTTTAATTCCATGCCGTGTAAGATTGTAAATTATTTTGGCCCATGATGCGCACGTGGCACTGTTTTATGCCCTTCCATTTTGTCAAATGCGAAAAGTTCGAACGAGTGGCGATGTAAATGTACTATTAATAATGTAACGGATGCACGGGTGCATACTTTAATATTTTAATAATATCTATGTGCGACTAGAGTGCATTATTATCATCGTAAAGGGAATTTGTAAATTTAAAGGTCCATGTGATGAATAATTACAAGCTCGGCATCTAACCTTATTTAATAAACCTTAAAAATTGAATTTTTAATAATTACGACGAAATGTATCGACGAAAAAAATGAAAAATAGTATCGCCATCTTTATATTACAGTAGACAATGCAGTAGCGGTTGCCGCTACTGTTACGTACATGAAGATTGTAATTTTATGAACATACATAGATATTTTACATCAACTTAATTAAGAAAATAACATTTTTTCTACACAATACACTTTGGCTACATCAAAGTCCAAATTTATTAAAACGACATGAAGGAATAAAGTTACGCTAAATAGATTTATTATACTAGATAAATTATTTATGTATCCTTCTAAGAGCGACCAGATGCTACAATATTCCTCATATTTATAAGGATTTTTTTTTTTTATCCCAAATAAGATCATAGGCCCTTTAACAGTCTTAGAGGATTTAGAACAAGAGTTATTTGTAAATGTTTCGTTATGGTCGTTTTGTGCAAAGTGTAATGTTAGGCTCAGCAATTATTATTTGTTGCAAATTGAACCGATTAAGGAATAAAATACATACGCTGGCCTGAAATTTATCCACGTTGAATATTTTTCTGCATTATAAAAAAAAAAAAAAAAAAAAAAAAAAAAAAAAAAAAAAAAAAAAAATACATTTCTCCTTTAGAACAATTTATCGAGAGAGATTACTACAGTAGGACTTTTGTAAAAAAAAATGAAAAATTCTCTCTGCCCGATAAAAAAAAACACATTATATATGTGTGTGCCAGTGCGTGCGTGCGTGTGTTTTTTCTTATATAATATTATAAATTGATGGCCCTTGTTGAAGATGTATTTCTGCGTCAGACGACGTCAAAATGTTATCGTCATTTGTATATAAAATGAATAAAATTGCGACAGCGCTCACTTTTCAAATATCTAACGTACATTTGATAACCTAAGCGAATAATTCAATTTTCTTCACGACTCAAACATGTAAATGGCTTAGCTGCGCCCGGGAGCAGCCCATTTAGGCTAACGTGAAAGCAATTCATCGGTAAATATTTACACGAGCAAGTCTAGAAATTGAAAAACGCCCCCGATTACAACGCAGCTATTAAACACACGAAGAACAGAATGAAAAAAACAAAACAAAAAAAATAAAAACAAAAACAAAAACAAAAACAAAAACAAAAATAACCGTAACAAAAGTCGATAAAGGAGCGCACCCATTAATCAATGGGCGAATGCCTCGCGTCGCTCTCCAGACGCTCGATGCAACAACGCGCAGCAGCGGCGCATCCCTGTCTTTGGTAAAACAAAAAACAAAAACATAAAACAAAAAAAGAAAAACAGAAAAACAATGAGAAGCAGGGAAAATAATGAAAAAGATAGAAGATAGCGTAGCACTGCGATGCGCAGGTGACAAAGATGGCGACGTAGGCCCGATCTCGCTGCTCGCTTATTTACTTCCAACAGCTGCGCTCCTTCGTGCCAAGTGGCAGCGGTATCGGGTACCTTGACCGACACGGACGGCGCCTAGAATTTTCCTCCACGGGAGTGGGAGTCGGGCTGGATATTTCGCTAGTGATAAGTCATCTTTAAAACGGCCGCCGCCAATGCCGCGCAATCCTTACGTCGAGAAACCAAAAAGCATTCCATCGCGAATGGGGTGGGCGAGGTTTGGCGGATTGGGTGGGTCGGTGGGTGGGAGGGGGGGGGGATCAGCGGATCAAGTTCCGACGAGACGTTACTTACTCTATATCTATTCGCGTTATAAACAGCATTCCGAAACTTCCTATGAACTTGAAAGAATTATCCGCGGCAATTATTCCCTCTATAATTTAAAGTCCCTAACCATCGCTCGGGCTCTTCGTGTCTTTCATTCGAACTTTATTATCGGCTAATGCAAAGCACTCGGTTCGTTCACGTCCAGTTTTACAGTGATACTCATTTAATAATAGTTTGCCAACAATGTTTCCCTCCTTTCAAACAAGCTCCCTTCGACTCATTATTATCGAATCGTTGTTTTGCCAGCGATTGGGCACGCGTATTTCCATCACAATCAATGTCACTAGGCGGCACTTTATCTTATCCGATTAATTCTTCTTAAGTCGACGGTATATTTTCGTGCCACGAAACCCAGGAATGTTTGCAAATCGCCGATTGGCTAAAAATAGCCGACGTTGAACTTTATAAGAAGACTCGCTTCTGTTTTTAATTATAATACAATAATAACTCGGCGGGGGCTATTTTAGCATCGAGTCACAAGTGCACGGGTAAGTGAGTAAGTGACAGAGGCGCCGCCTGCACCGCAAAATTACCCTCGACGGGCGTGCTCTCGGTACTCCCGGCGCAGCTTAAAAACACCGTGCACTTTTTCCATTTGATCCGGCAAGCCCCCGTGACAGTGCCTCACGTACGCCTCGCGCTGATCGACCTCGTTGCTTCGCGAAGAAGAAGAATAAATGGCGCGTGAGGACCTGTCTCAAGGACATCCGATCTTAATTGCGCATTCACATCGGTGGCGATGATGGCAATGGCGGCGGCGACTTCAGCGGGTGCAAGTATTTGACGACGACAATGAATGGGAAGGAAGGCCCAATCGGCGATCAGCCTCCAACCTCGTTAATTCGTCGAAGCTCGTCGAAGCTGGGTCGGGCGGAGGGGGGGTGGTGGTGGTGGTGGTGGAAGGAGGACGCGTCAAAAGTGGCCGACGCCAAGCGAAAATGAGCGAGGCTGAAACGAGGCTTCGATCACGCGGCACGTACATTCTTTATGGGGTCAGGTGGGAGCGCGCGCCCCTGGTCGTAAATACGCGCGGGCCCCGTAATAAATACACTTGGAGCCATCAGGAAAGCGATTCGCCCGTACGTGATCGGAACAATGTGCAGTGGCCCGAAGTGGCGCGCATCGGCTAATTTCACTCGGACGGATTTCCCGACGGCGGGTTGCGCGCAAAAGTGTCCTGCGGGCGCGTGTGCGGCCCCTGGAATACACCCGCCAAGCACAAAAGCCAGCTTCCTCGGCGCGCCCCTCTCCCAGCCTCACTACACGCACACCGCCACGGCCAGTCTCGCTCGGCCCGTCAGCGGTCGGCCCCACCTCGGCACACGCACAGGCGGGCGTACGAGCGTGCGATGGTGGGCGCAGAGTCGTTTGCGCGCGCCGCTCGCCCACGTAGACGCGAGAGGAAGCACCTGGAGGCTTGGGTCCCGGCTCCCCCCCCCCTCCACTCAGTCACTCACACTCTCTCAATATCTCTCTCTCTCTCTCTCTCTCTCTCTCTCAATATCTCTCTCTTTACCTCACCACAGCCGCGTCCCCGCGTCACTCTGCCTGGCCATCCTGCCTGACGCGCACGGCCGAGGACGAGGCCGCAGGGGGAGGATCGTCAACAGGTATGAACGGGAGCCTGTTTCCGGATGCGATTTCACGGAATCCCAGACATGAATCACGCTTCCCGTCGATAGGGCTCTCGTCTGCGCGCCTCCTCCACTCACTACGGCCATGCACCTAACGCCGTTAAAATATCCATTGCTCCGCTGGCAGTGGTGAGTGCCGAGATCGAGGATACGATGAGGCACGCGAATGTAAATATCGGTAATTGCGCGAGCAATCTCTGTCTGGGCCTCGTCTTCTCTTCTCAAATGCCTCCGTCATTATTATTACCTACGTACTTTCGAAAAACGTCCTTTTTCTTTATTTATATAGGGGCGAGGGGAGGGGGGGGGGAGCTACGTTCTCGACTTTTTACGTGTCGAGTCTGCCTTTGTTCTGCTGCGGCTGCGGCCCCGAGAAATTCGGTTAAAAATTCATTTTCTTGTCTCTCATCGTTCGTCCTTCACTTGCTTTGTCCCTTTAATGACTTTATTGGAGTATTACACGCGGTCCCGTAATCGGCCACATAGACTTCTTCGTCATAATGGATGTACATCGCACTCTAAACATTTCCAAAGTCCATTGCTATGGACCATGTGTTTTCGCGTGCTTTGTTTTTTTTTCTTTTTGTTTTCTTTTGCATTGACATTCCAGTGACAAAAGCGCGAGAACGTTTGGCTGATAATGTCGCTCAAAGTGGGCCCGGCGATATAGTCGAGTTCGCACTGAGCAAGCGAATGAATTTTCAGCAATTACTGCACATATAATATATCCTTATCAAAATAATAATAAATTTACCTTTCATTTATTGCGTAATGCCACTGTAGCTCGCATCCCCGCGGCTATTCATTACCACGAAATATTTATAAATTCTAAATAATAACGAATGGTCATATAGTAGCGAATCACAAGTCCACTCCAACCACACACCTGACTATATCTTAAGAAATTATTCGAGATGTAATGGCATTCGACATTATTGGATTCTCGATTTTGGAAAATAAGTGCATTAGCAGGCCAATCATAATATTTGAAAATTCAAGTAATATAGATTTTAAAACGTACTTAAAATTAATCAACAAATCATCGAAATAATTATTATTGAGATAATTTCTCGTTAAAATGTTGAATATTACAACGATTATTTATGTTTCATTTAATAATAACGACACAAAATTATTGGGTCAATAAAATCTTTATTTAACAAATATATAATATACAAAACGTTTTATCTCATACACTTTACAGATGTAATGCAAAATCATTACCGTAACTGGCCTCTTATCATGTGACCGCATTACAATTTAATATACTCACTCACGCGCACACTCGCCACACACGCACACATCTATGTATATATATATATATATATATATATATATATATATATATATATATAAATAATAAATACAATTTAATAATACGGTATTGCGTTAAAAATAAAAAATGTCTTACAGTAGAGTTTGTCTCGGTAGGTATTTAAATGTAACAAGTATCGTTTTACCAAACAATGTGCTCAAATTATTAATACTCGATCAAACAATTTTTGCACTCGTTTAATTTTCAAGTGATACGCGATTCTCTAGTGACAAACAGCATATAACGTATTATTATTATATTTATCCTCGTGACGTTAACATTAACATTATAGCACATTTTATAAAAATATCTTTCCCGACGTTATCGAGACATTGCGAATGATGAATCATTAATTAATCAACGACAAACAATTAAGGAAAATTTATAAAAATATCCGACTTAACTGACGCGAACACTATACTTTAGAACACTTCTCTACTAACAAATATTCACATGCCTCAGGCTTACCTTAAAATTATAGCCTTTCACAAATATTAGAAATGCCTCTCTCGTCCTCACAAAGCTCAACAATTAACGTCTCATAAATAAATATTACGAGTCAAGCCAATCGGCAAGCAAAATGGCCTTTTACAGTAAATCTCGGTCATACTTTAATAAAATCTATTCACTTTTGTCGTCGATTGAGAAAGTAAACAATTATTTATTTATTTATTTACATAATTTTTTTTTTTTTTTTTATTTGTTGCTAAAGTGTCGACATTACACGCGGTATTTTTTACATAGTAATTAAAAAAAAAAAGAAGCACTACTAATAAAATTTAATGGAATAATGGCGCACCGTTCGTAAAATTTTTCCAAAAATAACATTATTTTACGAGATTCGAACATTGAGTGCGATTATCGTAAAATGAATGTGCAACGTTACGACGAGTAATGGGATCCCCGGGATTCACAACTCGGATGCGTCGACGCCGTCGACGTTCACATTGTCGCAGAGGTCGTCCGAGCAGATCGTGAAGGGTCAGTCGTCTCGTCGACCAGCGATGTCCAAGCCAGAACACCTCGTAAATCGTGCGCGCCCTGGTCACACACACTCCTCTCTCTCTCTCCTTTCATCTTCTTTAACCCGCAGAACTCCGCCGAGCCTCCAGAACGAGAGGCAACGAACGCGAACACGAAGCGCAGGTCGCGACGGCTCGCGGCCGAATGCCAGGCTCCCGCTCGGTAGCCCCGCTGCTTCTGCCACCCCGGCGACCCGGGGATCGCGGCCATTGGTCCCGGGTCGCCCCCCACGCGGTCTTGCCCCCGGCGGCGGCCAATGGGGCGGCTCCCCTCGGCCCCCACTACGCGGCACGGCGCGGCCGCGTGTACACCCACGCCTGGCGCGCGGCCGAGCACAAGAGCACCGGGGCGATCAGTAGGCCCGCGGCTACCGACGAAGTCGAGCGTGCGACGTAGCACCGTGAGCCAACAACAGCAGGAGCAGCAGCAGCAGCAGCAGCAGCAGCAGCAGCAGCAGAAGCAGCAGCAGTTGTAGCAGTAGCAGTAGTAGCCATCCGCGAGCACTCGTCTTTACCTCCTCCGCCTCCTCTACCAACCTCTAATTCACCACACACAATACACGCACTCACTTTCTGTAATCTCTCTCTCTCTCTCTCTCTCTCTCTCTTGCTCTCTGCCTCTCACTCTTCTACTCTCACTCTCACTCTCTCTCTCTCTCTCTCTCTCTCTCTCAATTTCAATCTCAATCTCCTTAGCTCGTTCATTAGCTCTTCAATTCCGACCTCTATCTGTCTGGCCAGTCTGCCTGTCTACCTGTCTACCTGCCTGCTGCCTGCCTGCCTGCCGCTTGCCTGCCTGCTTGTCTGCTTATTTGTGTGTCTGTCTGCCTGTCTGTCTGTCTGTCTGTCTGTCCGTACGTCCGTACGTCTGTCCGTCCGTCCGTCCGTTCGTCCGTCCGTCCGTCCGTCTGTCCGTCCGTCCGTCCGGCTGCGTCCGGCTGTCTCTCCTCTCGACGAGAGTAGAGGCGCAAGCGCGCGCGCGTGTCCCGGGCGGAGGAGGCCGCGGCCAGATGCCCGACGGTGCCGAGGTCCCGGCGCCCCGACGTCGCGAGGACCGTGGCCGGTGCGGCCCACCGCACCCATGAGGAACAGGCCTCTCGTCATGTGCGTCACGACGCCCCTCAGCGCCAGCAAGATGCTGAAGGAGGCGAGGCCCACGGGGAACTCCCAGCACCACCAGCCGCCGAGGCCCCAGCAGCACACTTCCATCATGTAAATACCATATCCATCATCTCTCTTCTATGCGCGTTAGCGTTTACTCAATGGAGTGGCCTTGGAGACCGGGGCGCGAGCCTCGGCTCACGAGGACGATACCGGCGCCACGTGCCGACGACGACGCCACCGAAGCCGACACCGCCGCAGCCGCCGCCGCCGCCGCCGCCGCCGCCGCCGCCCCGCTGCCCCGTCACCGTCGACACTGCCGCTGCCGTTTCCCCAGCGCCACGCGACTTCTCAAATTGTTTATCTTTTTCCCGCGACTTTACTTATTTTGACCTCCTCCTCCTCCTCCTCCTCCTTCACGTTCACTAGCCTTTTTTTTCTCTCCGTTTGTTTACTATTTCACCTCCGCTCCTCCCGATCCCCTCCTTGCCGTCGCAGTTGTCGATGCTTCCGCGAAACCGCGACACGACGATACTCAGCTCGAGAAGGTGCTTTTTCCTAATTCCGACGCTACGAAAAACAAGGAGGGCGCGATTTATTTTGTTTATGACCCAATAGCGCCTCGCGCTTTGTCGAAGGACTCGGTCGCAACGAGGAAATATCGGACAAACTGCTGCTCTCCTCTACACAATCGATATGCAAATAATAGTTTTGAAAATTTTATCCGCCAGTTCGGGGTTTCTCGCGATCGAGTCAACCAGCCAGCCAATCCCTTTGCGTTTTCACGTTTGTTATGACCACAAAACGAGCCACAAATCGGCTTTCTCGCCTTCGTTATTGAAAACAATTCACTCGTACTCTTCCCAGAAATCCCCCTCCCATCGTCCACAAAACGTCACGTCGAACATTTGCTTATAACGTTATTCGTAATTCGTTCATTTCTGGCCGCGGAGTGATCTGGGAGTGAAAACAACATATCGCAAAATCCAACGGATTTTCGACGCGTTCGACCACCACTTTTCGCTCGGAAAATTAGTAAAATTCAAGTCTACTGCATTTTTTCACGCTTAATCATCGTTATATTTAACCGTTATGCACAAACAGTCCCGAAGCTTAACGATTTCAAACGAACTTCGTCGACATTGGAAAGAGCATAGAGTCGATTATAAAATTATCCTCGTTTCCTCGTATCGCATTTATTAGCTCGCATATCCATCATCCATACGCGCAGCGCACGCGCTCACGACTCTATGGGATCTACGTTATAGGCTGCGATTCTAACGAAAGTACATTGGCACGTTACTTAAATGGCTGGGCATGTAAGAAAAAGAAAAAGTGAAAAGCCCGAGAGAATGGAGGAAATCAGGCGACGCAATCCTTCCGGCCAATTGCTTATTTAACGCGCGCGCGTTCAATCGCAATAATAATAAAGCCATTCGCCTTAAATATAGCGCCATTAATTTCCGCCTTCGTTGACACGCCACGACGATTACTTTTCCGATTGCCCGGCGGCCTCCAATCAAAGCCCCCGACAATTGTACAGAAGCTGGAGGCGGCGATTCAACTCGGCCCTATTAAAGCCGCATGAAGAGAGGCGAATAGACGTATCATCTCCGACGGGCGATGGAACCATCTCGCCCCTAATCCACGGCCGATTGCGATTCCCTTATCGACCTTCGACCTCGACCAACGCCAGCACACGAACTCATCGCGAACCGTGTTAATGTCAACCGACCTCGAGCACTCGCTCACTCGCTCACTCGCCTACTCGTTTTATCATCAGTGCGCGCGATACTCGTCGACGCGCCCCAGTCGTCTTCTTTACGCGTCTCTCTCGTCATCTCTCCCTCTCTCCATTATATTCTCCTTCTTATTTGTTTGCTTTTTTTTTTCCCGCCGCGGCCCGCCGCACGCGTCCTCCATTTGTTTCACTCTCGCTGCAATTCCGTGGATATCTCGATCCTAGTCCTGCCTCTGTCGCTTAGTACTAATAGTAGCCGGTGGCACGTCGAGCCGACGCTGCCGCTGTCGCTGCTGCTGTCCCTTTACCAGTCATTACATTATAAGCTATGATAATTTCATTTTTATAATTATACCGGATCAGGTTCCGCGCTCTCTGCGTTTTTCTTATTCCGCGGTGTACGAGATTATCGTAAGCCTTAGTACAAATGTGTTAAGCGCTCGTGGTTTTCGTAAGTTGGAAACAAATACGACGTTACGACACTCGAGCTTACGCTATTTGATTAACAGATACATCGACAAACTTTATGAGTTTGGTCGGGTCGGTTTTTGGGCATTTTTTACGATATTAATGTTCATATTTTCAATTACGAGTGTGTGTGCGCGCGTGTCGATCTCCATGTGTCGAAGTAGCGTGATGAAATACTTAAAAATAGTCGTTTCGTAAAAAAAAAAAAAAAATTGTATATATATATAAATATATATATATATATATATATATATATAGAATAATAGGATAAAATTTTTTTTTAATAAAGTATTGCGTACAAGTTAAAATCTTAACTTATCTATATCTATAGCTATTAAGTTATTTACCGATTACGAAAGATCGCTATTCAAATAGCCAAATAGCGATAGCGCAAAACTATTTCATTTGTACTACAATGTTGGGGATATATTTAGTTTTTTTTTTTTTTTTTTTTTTTTTTTTTTCTTTTCTTTTTTTTTTTTTCAAACAGCAGCAGCAGCAGCAGCAGGATCAGCGAGTGACTTTATTGTTTTTTATTGTCTACTAATCAATACATTGCGATACATTTTAAACGTAAATATCAATATAAATATTCATCGTTATGTGACAGTCATGGAAATCGTGATATAAAATTGAGAATGTATTTTCATGCAATATACCTTTCAAACCATCAGTTTTTTCATGGAAAAAAAAATAAATAAAATAAAATAAATGGTAATAACTTTGTTTTAACGTAGTATTCATATTTTATAATATTGTAAACAAAACTCGCAAAACATCGCTACGATTCGACAAACGGATCTTTATGACTTTCATCCAGCTATAGCTTATTTACTATAAAATATCAATGATACTATTAAAAGTAGATAAAAAAGATTTATAAATCACTTTTAACAGAAGCAGATTGTAAATTTTCACTTATATTTTCAAAGTTATTTTACATTGTAGTATTTATTGACAATAAATGTACGATACAACTAAGTAGCCAATGGAGAAAAAGAAAACGAAAAAGAAAAAGAAAAAGAAAAAGAAAATGAGAAAGAAAAAGAAAAAGAAAAAGAAAATGAGAAAGAAAAAGAAAAAGAAAAAGAAAATGAGAAAGAAAAAGAAAAAGAAAAAGAAAATGAGAAAGAAAAAGAAAAAGAAAAAGAAAATGAGAAAGAAAAAGAAAAAGAAAAAGAAAATGAGAAAGAAAAAGAAAAAGAAAAAGAAAATGAGAAAGAAAAAGAAAAAGAAAAAGAAAATGAGAAAGAAAAAGAAAAAGAAAAAGAAAATGAGAAAGAAAAAGAAAAAGAAAAAGAAAATGAGAAAGAAAAAGAAAAAGAAAAAGAAAATGAGAAAGAAAAAGAAAAAGAAAAAGAAAATGAGAAAGAAAAAGAAAAAGAAAAAGAAAATGAGAAAGAAAAAGAAAAAGAAAAAGAAAATGAGAAAGAAAAAGAAAAAGAAAAAGAAAATGAGAAAGAAAAAGAAAAAGAAAAAGAAAATGAGAAAGAAAAAGAAAAAGAAAAAGAAAATGAGAAAGAAAAAGAAAAAGAAAAAGAAAATGAGAAAGAAAAAGAAAAAGAAAAAGAAAATGAGAAAGAAAAAGAAAAAGAAAAAGAAAATGAGAAAGAAAAAGAAAAAGAAAAAGAAAATGAGAAAGAAAAAGAAAAAGAAAAAGAAAATGAGAAAGAAAAAGAAAAAGAAAAAGAAAATGAGAAAGAAAAAGAAAAAGAAAAAGAAAATGAGAAAGAAAAAGAAAAAGAAAAAGAAAATGAGAAAGAAAAAGAAAAAGAAAAAGAAAATGAGAAAGAAAAAGAAAAAGAAAAAGAAAATGAGAAAGAAAAAGAAAAAGAAAAAGAAAATGAGAAAGAAAGATATGAGGAAGAAGAAGAAGAAGAAAAAGAAAATGAGAAAGAAAGATATGAGGAAGAAGAAGAAGAAGATGAAAAAGTTGAAGAATAATAAACTCGGAGAAATAGTTTTATTTTAAAATTTAACTTGTTCGATAAGATCTTCAGTGTTTAAAATAATCATCGTAATAAAAATTTTTAATAAACGACATAAGACAGTAATAAAAAAAGTTATATTTTTATGTTATATTTACTTTCTTGCCGAGTGCAAGCGCCTAGATTATACTTTGGAATTATATTCTAATTAAAAGTGGTTATGGGAATTACTACATTCATTCATTGAATGTAATTCTAAATTACATTTTCATAAACATCTCTCAGCTAATGAATAATAATAATTTTTCAACAAATCTTACTGCTGAATATTCTAAAAGTCACCCGACCAAGCCTCTCACCCTTACTACAACACCAATAAACTCTCTTCATTTATTCCAGTGATAATTTCATACACACATACAATACTAAACGGTTAGGAAATTAATGAAGCAATAAATAATCATAGGGCCTTAAAAATCTTACCAAACCACTGTAACCAGCACATCTAGGAACTTTATATTGCCGACAATAGCGAAAAAAGACATTAAAGAGGATCGATAAACTCGCTCATTCCTTCACGTTCGAGCAAACCGTCGAGGAAGCCTATATATAATATATAAGGCAACAATCGCAAAGTGAAATGTACATGTTCCCTCGTTCATGAGACACCAAGTCGATGGGAAATATTTGTCAAAAATTACAGTCGTAATTTATGGCTGTAATTCAGTCGTAAAAAAAAAAAAAAAAAATCGTTCCTCCATTTAGTTTGTTAGTTTATATGTAATGCGGAACTCTATAAACTCCATTGCCAATATTTAAATGCTAATAAACTTTTACTATTTGGCTAATCAAATTGGGGAGAAGAAGTAGCGTTTTTGAATATTAAAAAAGCACGGCTGCAAATTAGATGGAAAAAATTGCTTTTCCCTTAAGTAAAGTAGTTGCTAAAGGAATGTAAATTTTATGTAATAAAACAAAGCTTTGCGCATAATAGCCGAAGCTTGATATTTAACTATGCAAATATTAAACAAAAATTCTTCATCACAGTAGATTTTAATTTAATAATATTGAATATTAGTCAAACACATTTGCTAATGCCGTTTATAATATTGAAAAAAAAAAAAAAAAAAAAAAAAATTGTATAAAT
>NW_011948438.1:1684934-1712818 GCF_000503995.2 Ceratosolen solmsi marchali
TATATATATATATATATATATATATATATATATATATTATAACAATATCAGTATCAAGACTATTTGTGCTAATGTGGTATCCTTAAATTCCCCTTTATTATTCCGAGTAAAGGGAAAATAAGCATGGATTTGTGTTAAAGGAGAAAATAGAGAGAGAGAGAGAAAGAGAGAGAGAGAGAGAGAGAGAGAGAGGGAGAGGGAGAGAAAAAAATATATATATATAGACACGCACAACAGCACAGGAGAGTTCGATCAAACAATAGAAACGAGGAGTCTCACAATTGACGGCAGCCATTGCCAAACGTGCGACATAAAGACCTTCTTAGGATACATAAAATTCTTAATAAAAATTTTCCAGTCACGATGATTTTTTTCTTCCCTCTTTTTTTACTTCGAAATAGGAAAGTAAAGGGCATTTTAGCGAATCAATTTATAGGGCACGATATATTAACGTATTTGAAGCGCCGTTATTATTTAAAAATATTAAATTTCAACATGAATATGATTTGCGGTGAATAAATATTTTTTTAATTAATATTGATATTAGCCGTTATAAAAATCGAAACCGTAATTATTTTACGATTAATTGCCCTCCCTACGTTAAGATTATATTTATTCAATTAGCAATAAAGTGTACTAAGCTACTTTACTCGCAATTTATTGATGTATATTTTATTATTATTATTATTATTATTAATTTTTTTTCTTCTTTATACGTTATAGAGGGAGGGTTTTTTGTTTCAACAGATATAAATGAAAATGTTTTTTTGAAATTAAATAGAGTGTATTTTCCTTATTATGAAATGTTCAAGCTCTGAATAAGTTTGATCGAAAGGGCTTGAAAATAAAAATCACGCAGCTTTTAAAACTAATTCCAGCATTTATATTTATCGCTCGTGGATAATTGCCATTGAATTGTTCGGGATTTCCCGATTTACCACTATAAGAATTGTCTCATAATTTTCCAAAGGCATTATACAGAGGGCGATACTCTGGAGTTTAGTTTTTATTTAATTTACGAATTATCTTTACCTTCTTCTATTACAGGGAAAGCTTGTAATCGACGTTTCGTTAAATAAAATTAGGAAATGTTTTCTTTTTCTCTTTTTCTTCTTTTTCTTTTAATCTATCTCTTTGTTCGCGACAAGAACGCGCTCGCTTATATTTTGGGCCTTTTGTGAATGGACGACTTGGTGTGTGTAAGATCTCAAGGTGGCAAATGGGCACGGAGTCATATTATATGACCAGGGGAGAATTTACGAGATATATCGATGTCCTGAGAAATCGCGCGACAATCAAAGTGTATACATCCGTAGTTGCGTTAAAGGGAGGCTCGCGACTTTAGGGCCCGTGTATTTTATCGCCGTGACGTATAGACAAAAGATAGGGGAGGAGAGGTGGGCGGAGTGAAGAAGTAGTCAGTAAGAGACTCGGAGAGAGAGAGAGAGAGAGAGAGCGAGCGACAAGAAAAGTTGTGCTCGCGAGTTATTCGATCCGCGGACGCGCAAATTGATTTATCGTATTGATAAGGATTCATTTGTTCTTGCGTACTTCGAGAAGCTCAATTTTGCACTCCCCTTCACTCTTATTTCATATTATTCTTCAATCAATAGTTTGCAACGCGCACATAGTTGTTCTGTTAGAATTTTCATTCGTCGCTACCAGCATTATTGCGTAAATCGTTTATTTAGACGTGAAACACGCACTTTCCGATATCCGCAAGAGGCAACTTCCAAACATTCCAAACTCTTTGCGTTGTATTGCGTGCAAATATTTACTTTTCCCAAAATTTTCACGTTCGATCCACCAATAAAAAACAAAAACAAAAACAAAAACAAAAACAAAGACAAAAACAAAAACAAAAACAAAAACAAAAAACAATAAACAATAAACAAAAACAATAAACAAAACAAAACAAAACAGAAAATAAAACAGAAAAAAGGAAGAAGAAAAACGGGAGAAAAAAAGCTAATCGTCACTCGTGTGAACGGCGATCATTATAAAGGAGTACGACGAAAATCAAGTGACGTTTGATTAAGGGCCGTTTGCCCAAGAGTTGGGCAGATTTATCTTTCGAATCTGAACAAGTAAAAAAGTTGGTGTTAAATATAAAAAAGTCAAGGTCTGATAGGGACGATAAATTTTTCTCAGGCGGTTCCTTTAAATTATAAGTTGAGATAAAATCGTCTTTCAGGTTTGAACAATGCATCCATACCTTTTTGTTAAATACATTTATTCGTTTGCAAGCCTTTTAAATTATTCGACGGTTTTATAATACGAGTGCTTGATAAGTTTAATGAGAGACTTGGGGCACACGTGTAATGTAATCAATGTCAGAAATATTAAAAGGCTTCTGAAATTACAGCGATATGTCGAGATTAATCGATCATTATTATTAAATAAAGAAGAACATTCAGTGGTGGTTTCATTAGAAGAATCTTTTACAACAACAACAACAACAACAACGGCAATAATAATAATGATAACAACAACAACAACAACAACAACAACAACAACAACAACAACGGCAATAATAATAATGATAACAACAACAACAACAACAACAATGATGATGATGATGATGATGATAATGATTTGACTTTCACTAATAAACAAATTTTACAAGTCGTGCTATGTAAATATTCGATATAGCGGTATAAAACAATTGACATGTAAATTTTAATTTCATTTTCCGTTCCGTCGATGCAACGCAACGCAACGCAACGAGCCAATACAACATTTCAAATACTTATGAAATGTAAATAGAGATATGGTAAACGATTAACATAAATTATAGTTATACTACGAGAAATAGTCGAGCTTTCGATTTCGAATGATTATGAAAAACTATTTTTCTATAAATAAAAGCGAATGATAGACGATTTACGTAGGAAAGCAAGCAATTATCGCGGAAGATAAATTGCCACGACAATTAATAGGGACTCACCCTCCCACGATTAATGCGCCAGGCGTATGTCAAATACATAGTTCCTGGTTCATTGACCTCCGTCTCCGTCACCTCATCCTTCTCCTTCTCTCATCCACGTCCTTCTTTTTTGATCTCCGTGCATTTGATCTTCTTTCGTAGGATACATAAAGAATGCAGAAAAAGGAAAAAGCAAAGATCGAGAGTAAGAAGTGCTCGTATATTTTTCAGAAGATACGCTTTCTAGCACACAAGCGTTGGAAACTTTGGCCATAACGAAGAGTCTCGTTGGGCATCGCGACAGCAGCGGCGGCGCCAGGACGCCTCGACGTCCCGGCGTCGTAGTACTCGTCCTCGTCCTCATCATCGCACTGTACTCTCTCTCTCTCTCTCTCTCTCTCTCTCTCTCCCGTCACTCTCATCCCCCGTCACTCCCCCCTCCCCCCTCTCTCTCTCTCACACGCTCGCACGCAAACACACACGCGCGCGCGCGCACACCCACATTCTGTATCCGTACGTATGGAAGAGGTTTAATGGGATGTGTGTAGGTGTGTGAGCATGGGCGCGTGGCTCGAAAAGAGGTCAGACTTTTGCAAAACTACTCGTGCATTCGCAAATTTAATCAGAAATACTTGCTGCATGAAAGACTTGATATTTACCTAAGCAAGACTGCTTTATTTATTTCTACCGGGTTAAGGATCTTGTACATTGAGTCAGAAGTGTCCTCGCACATTTCGCTCTTCTATATATATATCTGGAGCATGAGGGGTTATCGATATATTTTAAAGAAACGAGAAAGTAATGGAAGTACTGAAGGTTACTGTAATATCATATTATATCGCCTAAAAATATATATATTAATTCAGTATTTTTCGAATTAATTGTTGCAAATATTGCGATCATTGCAATTATTACCAATCGTGTTTTAATTAGCTGTTGTCAATTATTGCATTTTCGTTATGTGGTTGTGATATAAAATTTTAATATTTGTTGAACAAATGGCCCACCTACTTGTTTCGCTACAATTTATGATTGCATTTTTTTTCTTCTTCAACTAGATCCACGACACTTTTCTTTTAATGAAATCATTTGGTAAAAAAAAAAAGAAAGAGGCAAACCATTGCGGAAGAAGGAAATGTATACAGAAATTGTATATATTTCAACTTTCCACCCAATGAAAAGTACTTAGAGATACTGGTGAAGTTTACTTTTTCCGTTGCTCGCTTTTACGTGCACACACGAATACACGCGTGCGCGCGCTAATGTATACAACACATTGAAGAATCCACAAAATCGTTCGGCATTTATATTACTTAAATTGAAGGGAGCGGATGCATTATCAATTCAAAGTAGAGAGTCAATATCGAAGTATTTCAATTATCTAAAAAAGATTTTTTCTTATAGTCACATTTAAAAGGTTATAAATTATGTATTTCAATTTGAAGAAAGAGAAAAGCTTGTATTCCATTAGGGGGTAATTTATAATAAAAAAAAAAAAAAAAAAAAAAAAAAAAAAAAACAAAATAGTGCCAGTCATTTCATTGCTTTATTTTAATTCTCCGCTATACGTCGTTATTAATATTTTTGTATATTTTACAGTAAAACAGGAATAACAATGTAAAATTTTTAGACGTACATAGTTTCAAAAGGTATCGCATTCATGAAATTTTAATACAATATTTAACATACATTTAAAATACATGCAGTGTGCGCGTGTATATCGCGATTATTGATTTTACGAAATATTACAGTAAATGAAATAATTAATAATTTACGTGATGTTGTATAATTTCTGGTGTGCGTAAATAATAATCGTAATTGAATTTGTAAAAAGCGCGTTACTTTGCTGAAACAAAGGCATTAACTCGACATTGAATGGACATTATCGATAGTCGCTGTACACATTTAATAAATAATAATACCTGCTGACATCATAATTTACGTCTCCGAGTATAGACACTAATTCGATTTCCTAACACTCGATTTTGTACTTTTTTTTGTTTTTTTTTTTTGTTTTGTTTTTGTTATTTTCGTGCTTCACGCGGACGACGCCTGCGACTACGATCGAGCGCCGGTTAAATATGTATTTAGCAGTTGTGTAAATAATAACGGGACGCTCGCGGAATATGTGCGCGGAATAATATAGGTGTCATGGACGATTCGGACATCACGTGCTACTACTCTTCTGCTACTCTCTAATCTGAAAGCCCAATGTGCGCTTATGTGTATACACATGCAATTGATAACGCTGACAGAGCGAAACGCATAAGCGCCTGAAATTTTTAGCCACCAGTGGTTGGGGAGGGGGGGGGGGGGGGGAGAGGAGATTTTGTAATTTGCGCTATTACCGTTGGGAGCCGTTTCCTATCATTGCACATTTAATGCTTCTAGATTATTCCTAATGCAATTGCAATGTTAGCGGTTAATTCGCTGGCTATGATTTAAATTATTCGCGCGAATGAGTGCGATTGATTGCGCCACAAGACTCGACGACCAACCCTTCTTCACTTTGAAACTGATTTTTAATTTTTCCATCTGATGTACAGCCCCACACTTTCCGTCATCTATCATTTATCGAGATGTAACTATCGAGAATTTTAACTTGGATACACGCATTCACGCACGCACGCACGCACGCGCGCGCGCGCGCGCGCACACACACACACACACACACACACATATTAAACATTTATTTGTTCAATTATTATATATTCCATTATTACGATTTGGCTAATTGCCAATGTAACTTATTATTAAAATGTATGGATACGAAGAAAATTTCAAACTAATGTTTCGCATTGTTAATTAAAAATTATGTATAAATAATGTTAATGCCCAAAATAAGCATTAAAGTTATTATATATTATATATTAAAAGCAGATTAAAGCACGCGAGCATCTCTGTATTGGCTGTATCGATTCTCCTAGTCAATAAATAGAAAATAGAGTAGTAAGTGAACGGAGCTCGTAAATTGTGGTCTCGGATCATTATTATAATAGTCGTTTGGGCCAAAAGTTTGAGGAAAAAGTTGTTGAAATATGTGCGGATTTTACCTAAAAGTTGTTAAGCCCATTTCGATAAAAAGTCGTGAAATCGACAGCTCTAAAGGTGTATCCACACATCGATCGCCCCTTCGATTATTCTATCTGCCCTCGCAGTAAACCAGTTTTAATTAAAAAAATCTCATTAAGCCATTAACGTTTCTCGAAATAATATTACAATAAGTAGTCGCTTCGTGATAGGGGTGGGCAAGAAAATACTCAAATAATAAAGGAAGGAGGCTGACTACGAATTTCTATAGTGACTATTCTCATTCAATTACCAGTCATAAAACCGACTAAGGAAGCACAATGACAGAAACATCCACGGCTTTTCCAATATCATCCGATTTGCGATTACGATCAACGACTTGTCAATAGCATAGTGAAGTTGGTATGGGTATCATCGAAGATCGTTGATTCACGGGACTCACGGGAGAAATAAGGATATATAAGCAAAAGGGGGATCGCCGAGAAACGTTTCATCCCCGTATCAAGCTCACCCTCGACCCTCAAATCGGATCACGGCTATGGAGCTCCGCTTGCCGCCACGTTGTGTTAACTATTTTACTGCGGCTCATCGAACGCGCGGCCGTATAGATAATCGAATACACAAGTCCAGGGGAGGATTGGCCGAAAGTTAGGCGATGCACGCGGTAGGCTGGGAAGGGGGCAGGACTTTAGGATCAAGGAAAGTGGGGCAAATTATTGGTACGTGTTAGGCTAGTCGGCCGATTATTGGTGGCTTTGATGCTTCGACGTTAACAAAGTATCGTGAAACGTACTTTACGGTAATTAATCGTATCTCTTCATCGTATTAGCTCGTCCCTTTTGTTTAAGCATGCTATTTTTCTCTTAATTCCTTGGACCTACTCGTGAATATTACATATTTCAAATAGTTCTCCTGTCATTTCTCTCTCTCGTTTAACGAGATTCGAATACACGCGTGTGGTGGAGCTGTTGCCTCTTACAATACGTAAATCGGCCATCTATTTACGATTCATCTGGTGTTTGTATTGTTGCTTCCTTTTTTGTTTCTTTATTTATCACTTTTTTTTTTGTTATTTGTTTTTTTTTGTTTTTGTTTTTTTTTTGTTTTTGTTTTTTTTTTTTTTGTTTTTACAGAAGAATAATGAAAAGTCTTCAATCGAGTCGATAAATTCTTTAATTTGTTTCATCGTTGGCAAATATGTTATGTATAACGACGGGTTCGACAATGATAAATAATATTATATTATTTGCACTGCGAATTGTGTTTTCTCAATAATATCATCTTAAAAGTACGGATAGGCAAAGGAATCGTAATTGATGCCTATTTTCTTTTTGGAAATCGTGCGCGGTCGGCCGATCAATCATTGGAAGGAGATCTATTGAAAATTGAAAAATATAAAGCCGCCGCTTTTGACGAATAAAATAATTCCGTCAACTTATGTACCATTAACATCGACTTCTACGTAAATACGATTCTTTTTAGGACTAATGCATCCAACTGCCTAGATTTTCTCGCGATTGCTCGAAATTAACGAATGACAGAATAAAAAGCCAAATGCGTCGAGAGCTCCGGAGCTTCGAGTATCGACGCAGATAAATAATTGACACCGAACACTCGGGCTGTTGGAGAACCGTAAAGTTCTCAGTTCGGTAAAGCCTTCTATCTCTGAAATTTTCCCCATTTTTTGCCCTCCAAATATAGACGTATGCGCTTTGCTTTTATCTAAAAGAGAAAAATTAATTGATCAAGTGTTAACGAGTGACAATTACCGGTAGTTGCTAGTGTATAGATAATATATATATATATATATATATATATATATATATATATATATAGCGCGGGTGTTTTTTTGTATTTTGTTTCTTCGATCCGGCGAGACAAGAGCGTCTGCCACACGTATGAAGGAGAAAATTTGAAAGTAAGTGTATGTTTAGCAGTTGAGTAGTAGTTAGCTGGTGTTAGCAATGAAATATGCGTAGTAATTATAATCTTCGTGTTCATTCGAGCACCCATTGCCTCCAGATGGCAGTTTATACTTTTTTTTTCTTTCAATAACAACCGCTTGATTGAAGTGAAAATTCATATGAAAATTCGTCACTCTCTCTCTCTCTTTAATACCATTTACACTAACGTCCTCTTGTTAACAGTATGCAGTAATTCTATTTATTTATCCAGATTTTAACAGTAGCTTATAATTATAATTACTAGTGCAAATATACAATTTATATTTTTATTACCGTCTTGTCAATTGAAAAAGAAAAAGAAAAAAGAAAAGAAAAAAGGAATAAAAATTTCGGTATATATATCGTGATTCGCTATTTATATTCGTAAACTGCCCTTTTCGAGGGCTATAATAGACATCTTTATTAGGTTATGAATTTTTTTTTTTTTTTATACTTTTATAAACATTGAATATATTTCGTGACGAGCTGTTGTTTCCGTTATCATTGTATATTTACTCATCCACTTGTGCCCTTAAAGTATATTTCTCTTTTAATTCTATTCGAGTAATTATTGATTTTGACACGCATTTATTTTAAAGTAATTAAATAGAAAAATAGATTTTGTTCAATAAAAACGGGGTAGATATAAAGAAACAGCATTATCATGGAAATGATGCTAGTAGTTACGGTCAATATTAAGTACGACCTGCTTTTTACACGTTTGTAAAATTACCGTTATGACAACAGTTTAAACGTAATATGTTTAAATACCACGTGTACTAAAAATATTATTTTTACGTTCGTAATAGATAGAAATTTGTAAGTTTTTTTATTTCTTTTTCCTTTTTTCCATTTTCCATTGAATTTATGCCTTTAATACGAAGGGAGATTAATTAATCTAAACGATATATTTACAGAAAACTTTGATTCAAGCATAGTATGAACTACATCGTGCGACAATATAATTATTATATTTGACATTTTTAATTTATCAAACGCTCGACAGTATCCTACTAAAATATCATATTGTTGTAATTTAAGCTGTAATTCCAGCTGGAACAATCTTTCGATTATCAATCATAATTGTTATTCTTATCTAATAAAACAACTCCCTTTAGCAACTCATAAATAATCGTCGATATAATTAACGGCGATTATAAATATTCCATAAAAACACCATAGCCCTTCACCGCGGTGTCGCGTTATCAATACTCTTGAATTAATTAATGATGGATTCGATTAGTCGTGTCTCAAGAAGCTCTTATCGCCTTCCTTCGCAATTATGTCTTGACTTCAAAGTCGCAGAGAGGGGTGGTGGTGGTGGTGGTGGTGGTGGTGGTGGGACTCTTTGACGTCTCGTATCTTGTATCGAAGATAATCGCCGACGACCAACGAATGGTTATCAATTAGGCGTCGTGGGCACCCGCGGTAATTCGTTATTAACGAGCGAGACGACAAACGTTACACGACCGCACCCCTGGTGGCATTACATCCTGCCTGCGGTAATGTCCTTGAGATTTACGAAGATTGGTCGCGACCGCTTGTGTACGCACGCGCCCTGGAGTAAGCTGTAGGAGCGTCGGCAACGGTGGCAGCTATTCCACTAGGGATGATTCTCGAAAGAGAATTTCGATTACATGTTGTTCAACACGGCTACACCCTCCCCTCTCGGCACCTTCTGGCTGGCTAAGCTGAGCTTCGATTCTACTTGTAAAGCCAGTCGAGATTACTCGTCTTTCTTGCTCGTTTGCTCTCTCTCTCTCTCTCTCTCTATCTCTCTCTCTTTCTCTCTGCGTATCCTCATCACTTTTCCCCTATTCCTACTTTCCATCCTCTACTGTGCCAGCATTAATTTTAAGGTCAGGCCTTAATCGACCGCCAAGGCAGCAAGATTCGAGCCTCGCGTGCATATTTCTGCTGCCTAGTCGTTGATAATACTTTCGTGGTCAATGTACGTGTGTCTATCTACTAAGTCACCTCGGAGGAAATTACGAGGAGCTCTGTCGTCACGGTGACCGAAAGTTCTATGAGATATGCGCGGCCGTTTGTTGCGAGCACCGGAGATTTTTCAGCTTCGAATTGCCAGAGAAACTTAGAGAGGCGGAATCACTTGATATGCATCTGTGTTGATGAGCGACTGGTTCGTGCGATACTTGAACTTTGTTTCTCTTAATATTTTAGAAGCTGACTCACAATTGATAGCGTTTTAATTAATGAAATGTGTTTGCGAATAATTTTATTTTAATAAAGGTAGTTGTAGAGTAGAAAACTTGAGAACTTTGGGACAATTTTGTAGTAATTAATGCATTCGTAATCGAGGAAGATATCGGGGCCGTAAAGCTTAACTCCATGAATTATTAATTATCTACAATAAATTACAATTTACAAGTATAATTTGAGATGGATGGTGGATGTTGAGGAGCAGGTGGGGGTGAGACGGGGTGATGATTGGTGATTGGTGGGGCGCTATTCCTGCAAAAATGCTAATTCGAATGAATGAATCGCGCACGAAAAGTAACCAAGAACAATCGTTTCTTCATGCGCTGATAGTTTGATTGTCGCTAGATTCGCATCCCCGTTGAAAATTAGTGACAATCTTGGCAACTTAAAGCAGTTCGGCGGAGTTATTGATATCATAGGAGGTAACGAATAATGCGTACGCCCATCGCTCCTTCAACTACCCAGCAATTCCCTAATGACGATTGATATGGAAAATCGTTGAGGCGTGCGCCGATGGTTCATTTAAATATTTTGCCTGCCTCGAGCCCTTGACTCAGGCCTGAACGTGCCAAATAATTGCCAAGGTGCCGCGCAAAAAAAAAGTAATCCTATCGCACGCCCCGTTGGCTTTCGCGCATTTCTCGCAGACTCCGTGGAGGACTAGATGGCGCTGCACTTTCGACAATTAGAGGAATAAATCGCGTCCGCTGCCTGGCGTCGTGACACTTTGATCAAAATGCCGGCCCCGACCGCGACCAATGAGGACACAATCGACAATTCCGCAGTTCCGCAAGGCTGCCGCCAGTGCCGAAGCTACGCTCGTTAGTCAGCCTTGCGTCGACATACCAATGACGTATAATCCAATATCCTCCATATACGATGGATGCATGTGTGCCCACCGACGGGCATATGGCACCTCTTCTATACAGCTATAACCCCCCTCCCCCCCATCCCCACGACAAACCCTATCCCAAGCCCACCACCTTCCGACAAACTCACCCTGCTTTCTCATGCCCTAATATCGCATAACCCTCATATATGCAAGTTCCCGCACGAAATTACGTACGCCCTGCTAATTAATCCAACGAATCCGCATGCGCGCGTATGTATGCACGTGAAGAGTCGCGCTACCATTCATCGCTTATCTCCATTCGAGGTCACTAGCAAGACTTGCCAACCTATTTGTGCTTACACTACCGCTATAATGTGCGACGACACCCTTTCTTTACAACGCAACTCTTTGTCATTTAGCACTCGTTGGTGTTTCAGGGTGATTATTCTGCGACTTATCGTGTGTGTTTGTAACGATTTAAAATTAATGTAAGTAAGGTATCTCTCTTGAATGACGGTAGGTATTAACGTGGACATTATCGAGTCGATCATATTTGGCATTAATTTATAATAGGAGAGTAGATTTAAATGTAGAGTGGATGGATAGAGTAGGTGCAAATGGATACGCAGTGCAACATTAAGAGTCTAGTGCTTTGGTTTCGTTGACTATGTCAGCAATAAGCTCATATTTAGATTTGGGAAAAAGTCAAACAAAGATAAATAAATAATGTAACTAACATTATTTGTAGGTTAAAAAAAAAAAAAAAAAAAAAAAAGTATTTTAAAATGACGGAAATTGAGCGTTAAATTAATACTCACCAACCCTGAATATTATAATGTAAGAGATTAAGGATTTAATTACAATAAATAATATTTATAATTTATAAAATTGTATGTTGAAATAATATTGCCAAATTGGAGTTGAATAAATCGATCGACCTACAGTTATTATAAATATTAAATAAATATAAATCTCGTCTTATTTTATCATTATTGAGTTGTTGTCGGCTTTTGACATTTTATATAAAATAGCAAAAAGATGGTCGTTTGTTCGAAACAACAAGCGCGCACGCACGTTTATAAATTTTTTATAAATTATTATTTATATATTATTTACATTTATATTTTATATTAACATAAATTATTTGTAAATTACAAAAGGAAGGAGATGTTTAACCTGACTCATTATCAGTTTAATATAAAAATTAGTTTATTCGTCCGGTTGACATTCGCAAGCCACTTAAGATAACTTCCTGTCGTAAAAATCAATCAATAAGTTTGTTCGTGACTTCAGATCTAGCTTTTATAAATATGAAAGAAAACATTTTGCTAATTGAGTAGAAACTTTACAAGAAAGTCAGTTTGACGTTTGTCCAGATACTTAATTAATTCTCTGAAAACTTGAACGTCAAAGTAATCCCTTGGTACGTTGCTAAGCTCGGTTTCGCTTAGCTTCTAATTCAGAAATTCTGAATTATTAAACTGCGCGAGTCTCGTGGTACGTCGATACCAATATTTACTTCTTATAGTTTATCAATTACTTCTTCCGCCGAAGAAACGACTGATCAAATTAATCGTAAAATTTTATCTGATTAAGATAAAACGATATGCTTATAACGATTACTATTATCATTATCATTATTATTATTATTATCATTATTATTATTGTAATTACATTAATCGAGAATTCAAAATCTTATTAGTATTTATATCTTACGAATACTTCAAATCACGAGTAACTTCAATTACGTATTAAAAATTAATTTCATATAGTCCATCGGCAAGATTACAGATTTTGGAAGGAAGAAGAAAATTATGAAAATATGAGTCAGATTAACGACAAAAGCACTAAAACATTTTCTACACCCTTAGCAACTAATAATTAACTAGACAACGCAATAATCTTATCCACAATAATTTTCAATAATGTCACTCTTACTATTTCTTACAAACTGTATGAATTTTAACAGACTACATTTATGATATCGCCGATTATTTATGTGCTTTCACTCGTCGTCGACCTGCGGTAATTAGATGCATGCAAATGGTACGCATAAAGTCAATTGAACCATGCGATTGCTTCTTTCATTCTCTCAATTTTTTTATAAATTTGCTTTTTTCTGCTTCTTTTTGGAACACGTGATTAAATATTGGAGAGCGAGAGAGAGCGAGAGAGAGAGAGAGAGAGAGAGAGAGAGAGAGAGAGAGAACCGAGCTGATTGTTAGTATATGCAATATACGAGAATTAGGAAAATTCATCTATGATTTATATTTATAATGATATTTCTGAACTATAGTGATTTAGAAATTGTGCGAAATATCAATAAATAATGGAAATTTTAATTTTGATTTTCTCTATTATATTAACTCGATAGAAATAGCAGTCGTTGCTATAGTGATTGTAATTGAGTAATAAAAATAATAACAATAATAAACGCGATCGTAACAACATAAAGTAAATAATGTGTAAAAGTAATTGGTTGGTTATACGTGTATATGTGCATATATATATATATATATATATATATATATATATGCACATATACAGGCATTGGCATTTATATTTGTATCAATTGTAAAAAGTAATAAAATTGTTGGAATAATTTCAATTTTATACTTACTTCATTGGATTTTATTATATCTGGCAGAAGTCATATAAATATATGATATATTTTCAAGTTAATTAATTGCAATTTTTATTGTTTTATTGTTTATTTAGTTGTTTGTTTGTTTGTTTATTTTTCTTTTTAAATGCCCATACGTCTATTATGACTTTCATGATTTTTACTAATCCAAAAGCACACTTTTAAGTAACTGCAAAAGAGAAATTGTATTTTTCAGAGGGTTACATCGTTGATGAAAGCTTCTGTATATGCGATGCGTTTGTGTGGTTGAGGTTTACTCATGACCGGATGTTTCGAGTCACCTTCATTAGGATTCTTTGAGAAATATTTGAAAGCGCGAGCGAAAAACTATAACGAGCCGAGTTGTGATTAAACGAAATATTCAACGCTTCCCTTTACGGAGCTCGTAAAAGCATTTGCTTATTTTTTGCGATTTATCAAAGTCTGTAGCAAGAGAAGAATGTCCGTGCTGTGCGAATCTGCCTGAAAACCAACGAATCAAATCCTCACTTGGGCTGTTGTCGTACGTTGTTTACAGGCAGAATGGAGACATTTTTAAATGCCACCCATTCCGATCTACTGCTGTCGTCAATTAATTATGGAGGAACGCGCGCGCGTACTCGAAACGTATTCCTACACGCTGAATTACATTACTCTTCTTAGCGCTCTTTTATAATAAGTTATTGTAATATTATAAATAATTGTTGGATAAGCAGCTTAATAGACTGATACAACCAGTCCAACCAGTCTTGTATTAAATAAAACATCTTGGAGAACTGCTGATACACAGGGCTAATTGACTATTAAGACCTAGAGCGATTCAATTACCAATACCGCATACACTATTAATGTCCATGCATTGGCAATCTCACATCGGATCCCAGACTATTTAAACAAAAATCAGGATAAGAAATCGCTCGAGATGTTGGGCTATTCCACGTCGAAGTCTACCGATCATCGATCGTCCCAAAACGCTCCCCATACCACTCAGGCATTTCCAAACATAACCGATAAAACGACCTCCTGCTCTCCTCCCTTCCCTCGCCGTAGCCAAAGAGGGCTGACTAGGCAGTGGCGGGTATGGGAGCGCCGTGATGCCGTCGGAAAATCCGCTCGCGGAAGCTCGAGGTGAGGAGGATCTCGACCGGCGATAAATACGAGGGAGACAGGAGGTCGGTCGGTAAGCGGCTAAATCAGCGCGGGCAGGTGTAGGAGCGGCTGGCCGCGATGATGTATGGTAAGCCACGCGCCTCCGGCCACTGTAATCCATACTAATTGCTGGACCCGTAGCCGATGTAGCTGGCCTCCCCGAGCCACTCTCTCGCCCACTCGCTCGCGCTCGCTGACCGAGAGTGGAAAAAAAAAAAGAAGAGTTTTATCGCTGTCTGTAATCTACGGGGCGCCCCCTGGCCCTGCCCGAACCCACACGGGCCGGTCGGCCATCGATTTTATTAATGCGCTTTCATTACCCGCTTTATGGACAGCGCGAATGTGTTTATTGTTACACCCCGGGCTATTAGCAATGCCACTCGCCGAGAACTTTCCAAAAATAGTGTGCACTCCTTTGGCGATCGCGATACTCCTCCGCGCCCAATGGTTAGTCGATCGCCGCCTCAGGCTGCTTTTTATTATAATGTCCCTTCCGATTATTTGGATTATTTGGATAGTTTACTATTATTGCGTTAACGAACGCGGTCTGCCGAGGCTACCCACGTAGTTTATTCTTGAATGGCTTTGGAAGGCGTTCGGGGACGATCGAAAAGCTCCTGGGCTTTTCAATTTTCGTAACTGGTGTTCGCGTAAAAGCCGATAAGAAGCAGCGCGTTGTTATTAACGATGCTTTTTAAAAAGAATAATAAAAGTAAAGTAAACAAAACGACGACGAAAATGACGGCTAATTCGCTAAATTGCCAAGCGAGTACGGTGTCCGTGGCCGTGATAAAGAGTCGAGATAAAAAGTGACGGCCTGTTTGCAAATTACGCGCCTTTTATCCACTTGCTTAATGAGCGCTCGGCAAATCGCCGTTACTTTCAATTTTCATAACGTTGGTGATAATGGGGTTGGGTGGGTGGAAGGGGGGGGGGATAGATTGACGGGGCTGAAGGGGGGAAGGCGCAAGGCGCAAGGCGCAAGGGTTTTGAAGAAAAGCGAGACATTCGAGTGGAAAATTGCGTCCCGCCTCGTCATAATAGGCTCATTCATTGTGTGACTTTGGCGGCGCGGGCGGAGGGCGAGGCGAGGCGAGGCGAGGCGAGGCGAGGCGCGGCGCAGGTGGACTCGAGTGGCGGAGGCGAGTTTATCGGGCCTTATGGCCGTGTGTGCCCCGGGGCGGGAGCAGGTGCACCTGCGGCTAATTGGTGGTGCGCGGGCGCACATGCGAGAACCGGGGGATCCCTGAGAAATCCCCGGAGTCTTATCTCGGCAGCGTTGGACGCTTTGTTTTAGCGGCGATGGTTACGTGGTTAGTCTACCATGGCGAATATAACGAGACTCGGGCTTTTTCGATCTGCTAGGGGCGACGGTCGATTTTGGATAAGTTCGGCGATTGAGAGTCATTTTTCTGTGCCGTTGGGGAGGCGACGGCAGCGGTGGCCGGCGTGTGTGCTTGGGTCGAGCTCGGCTTGGTTATTCAATATATGGCTAAGGAAATCCTTAGTCGTAAGATATGCGTTTTTAAATTAAATTTATGCACACTCATATTGTTAAGCGGAGAATGGAGGGCGTCGCGTGCGTGTAGCGACTATTCTAATATTATGTCGCTTTCATATATTTGAAGAAAAAAGAAAATAACTTCTCTCCGTTAGGACGACGTAGTGTGATTAACCTCGTAATAGTTTCAATTTCATCTTATCGAACGAGTGCCGGTCAGTAAAGGCTGCTTATTACCACCTTATTACCTCCTCCCTCCTGCCGCCACTGTAAATTAAATATCTTTATGGGGTAAGGAAAGGAGAGAGGTTGTGGAGGGAAATATTTTAAATTTTAATAGTTGACGCGTAGGGATAAGCGTTTTATGTCAGTGGAAATATTGTCCTTAACGAATGGCCGCGCGATGGTATTTTGTTAGACATCACTCTCCTGTCGACTTTCCATCAGCATAAACAATTTAAATGATTAGAACATATGGTCGCATATTGCCGTATATGTGTGAGGCGAATGGAGAAACAGGAGTGACAATTTTTAAAATGCTAATAAAGCAAGCACGGATGTATTTAAGAATAAAATAATCATTTTAAATGCGCGAATATAATGGATATCCTTTGGTGGATAAGGACATTCAAATAAACAAACGCGAATTAAATTATGAAGCTGTTTTATACGTTAAGCATAATACGTACAAATTGTGCAATACGGTCTATTAATTAACATTAATTAACATAGAAACGAATATTTATAATTGGATATTCTATGTTTGACTTACCCGTTGAAATTTATTTTTCTTTTGTTTTTTTTTTGTTGTTGTTTTTTTGCTTTTTCTTTTTTTTTTATTAGAAATCATGATTATTAATGAAGCACTAGTCATAGGGATATATAAGAGATAATATTTTGTTGGGAACATGAATTTATAATTCGGATAGATAATATTGTTTTATGATGATAATTTATTGCAATGGTTAAATCGATATCGAATGCGCTATCGCTTTGTTAAAAAGTCGTGGGCAAACTTTCTCTGTTATTTATTTATTTATTTTTTTTTTTTATACTTAATACTCATGTCATTGAATTTAATAACAATTTAAAATATTTTTAAACATCTGAAAGAAAAGAAAAAATAAAAGTATTAAGTGTAACATTGGACTTTTCATGCAGTTAACATAGATTTCTTTAGTTTCGTACGATTAAAAGCTGTTTCTTGTGTTTCTCGAAATGTATCCCAATATCCACAAACATCAACAAGATTTATTTCCGACCGTTTTTGTTACATTTCTGAAAATGAAAAATATTCAACTGATATTTGTTCATTGGTCGCCAAGTCATGCGTAATTTTTGAATATGGAACAAGACGATGCAGATTTATCAATATTGCAAAGTGAACGGAATAGTTGTGTAAGAACATGAATGAGACGAAGATGGATACAGTGAGCATGCCTGTTCATGCGGGTGTGTGAGTGTAGGAGAGACAGAGCGAGCGAGGGTGGCACGGCGGATGGGAGGGAGAGTGGGGGGTGGCTGCAGCAGCGATCGAAGGGGTACGATATTTGCTTCTTTGATCAAACCTTTCTCCTTTTCCTGGCATCTTTACTTTTTAAGTCTCTTTCGCCCCTCCTCCTACCCCCTACTGCTACCCTACCTATCCCGCCCCGCAGCCGCTCGCTCTCGCTCGATTCTACTACTTCTTCTCATCCGTATTTCCTCATTTCTCGAAGAAACACGAGAATTTGAAATTCCATGCCTTTGAAGGCTCGATCCTTCTTTCTCATTCTTTCGGCCTCACTTATTTTCCGCGCTAATGTGCACACGCACCCTTTCTTAAGTACACCCGTATGTACAAGGAGGAGAGCAAGATAAAGCATCTTTTCACTCCTGGAACATCTTTCCTTTTTTGCCTTCCTCCTCTCCTTTATCCTTTCGTGCGTACATTTCGTATAGCAGCGCTCGCACTACTATTGGCCCAATTTTCGCTCGGGTCTCCTCACTAATTTCACTCCTGATTTCCTTGTTATTTCTTACTCGGAGCCTTGCCCTCACATTTTCTTTCTCGTGCACCAACGTCGCGGTCCAGTCGGCCTTAATATCCCGAGCTTATCGTAAGCTTCCATGCGACGTCGAAGATCTCTCTCCGGGTTCTACCCTCTCGGAACGCGTTTTGCGTGCCAAGTTGCCTTGGCGCTTCAGCGACAGAATTTATAACTTACTTTACATTAAAATTTTCATTGCTTCTCTTCGACACTCTTCCCCCTCCCCAGCCCCTCGTCATATCACTTCTCCCTTATCCCTTCTAGTTTTGCTATTTTTACGACGTCGTCCGGATTTTATTACTGTGCATGTTGGCAGGTATGATTCACCATTCGACTCGATTAAAATTTCAGAAAATTTAACATCGGTAAAACCGAATAGCTACTTTTAATCTTTCGCATAATTAGTATGCACAAATTGATGTACAGAGTAATATTTGCGCGAGTATATAAACCGAAAGTAATTGAAGAGTAAAATCACGGTAAAATAAACGTTGAAGAAAAATGTTCAAGATTGTGCTAATAAATAGATTAAATTAAATAAAGATTGCACTAAATCAATAGTGTACTAAATTTACAAAGATAACGTAAATAATTCCTTAGCAAATCTTAAATACTTAATAACATTTAAAGAAAGTATTTATTACGCAATCATATTTTAAACATTGTGTTTAATGAAGTTTATTGATTATTTGGGTCCCCCCCCCCCCGGTTGAATCTTTCACATTGATCTTTATATTATCCGTGTTTAATGTTGAAAATGATTCATAGCATTAGAGCGTGTAAGAGTCGTAGGCAGTCGTTACCTTTTTATAAAATTCAACATTTGATGTAAATGTAAATATTGCGGGTGACTCGTGGTAAGGAAACTTATGCTAAATATGCAGATAAGTGATATTGCAAGGCTCTCCTTTCAAATTGCGGCCCCACGTACTAACTAACAACTCTACTTCCTTATTTCCAATTTAACACACGGAGATGCATGTACTCTCATACCAAATGCCTCATTCAATCGAATAAAGACGATATTGGCTTTTCCGATATATTTTTTAGCTTAAAGAAAAAGTTACGGGACTAATGCATACTGATGTATAAGAAATCGATATTATATACAAAGGTGCTCAAAATTTATGGGTCTTTTTTTTTCTCTTTCCTTTTCTTTCTTTTTAAATATAAATCATAAAGTATTATATTGGCAAGACGCTTTATTAAGCCAGCACGTAGGAGGAGGAGGTGGAGGAGCTAAAAGGAAGACTTCCTTATCCACCGGACATTATTTTATTCATCGATCAGCTAGTTCCATTTCATTTTTGCACCGAGGCATGCGCGAGCGAGAGAGCGCAGAGCGGCTCACGAGAAATGCGATGAAAACCAAAGCGCAAAAACATACGTTTAGCATCGCATTTTGCGTCTGATACAGGCTGGAACAATAAACGCGCCGCAGAGCCAAAAGGGCTACTACGCCGAGCCAAGGTAAAACACGAGGAGCAGAAGGTAAAAAGGAGGCCGCAATCGCGCCTTTGGCAAAGAAAAGCGCGGCCAAGTAGACGCTCGCGCTCCTCTATCCCCCTCCCATTACCCCCCAATTCCCCCAATCCGTCATTCCCATTCCATTCAAACCTCCATCACACCCGCCCAACAGTACCGCCGCCGCACCTCCGTTTAGCGATCCGCAGTGCAAAAGTCTCGACTTGCTTTCAGGAAACTCATCAACGTGTTTCCATAAGGCTCAGCGTTTGTGGCAAAGTTGCACTCGCTCGCGACTCCATTCGATCGATCACCGCTCCAATATCAGCTTTTTGTCTCTCTCTCTCTCTCTCTCTCTCTCTCTCTCTCTCTCTCTCTCTCTCTCTGTGTGCGTGTGTCTGTACGTGTGTCTGTGTGTGCGTGTGTCTGTGTGTGTGCGTGTGTGTGCGTGTACGTGTGTGTGCGTGTGCGTGTGCGTGTGTGCGCGCGCGTTTTTATAATTATAACATTACGATTCGTTAGCTCACGGTGATAATATTATGAAGCATTCGGCGAATGAGATTAATAAATTACTCTGCTTCCCTACCTCGTGTCTCTATTGCTCGCGACCTTCGATCGAGCGAGCAATGGAGAATAATCGTTGGTTGACGATTGCCCAACCGTTTATATTTAAATAGTAGCTACGAACGAGTGGGATTAATAAATTGACGATAAGAAATAGACTCGCGTCCCTTATCTATCGAGAATCGAAATTCCATTTTCTCTCTTCAAAGTTTGACGAAGCAATTTTCCTTTGTTTTTACTTTTCTAGCGTCCTACCATCCCCTGCCCCCCCCCCTCCCCCTCCCCCCGACCATTCGGTACGATAATATCTTGCAAGCGTATTCATTTTTTAATACGTAGACGGAAACACGTATACGATGTTGACCCGCGTATAAAAAAGAATCATGTATTTTGCGATCGGGGACAAGAATTTAAAAATTGAAAAATTATAATAGAATCGATATTTGTTCACTTGCATCTAGACAAGCTAATTTCTGCTTTAAGAAAAAAAGAGAGAAAGAAAAAGGCGAAAATAGAGTGAAGTTATAAGGCATAAGTTGACAATTATGAAAGTTATTCCTAAATAGTAAATACAATGTTATTGTAATAATTGAATTAAAAAACATTTGCTCACATACTGGAAAATAAAGTATAGGATCGTATTATTTTGTGTAATCTTTTTGTCCCAACAAAATTGAGTATTCCAACGGTAATTCAATTTTAAGTATACTGGTCAAGCTAAGTAAAAATTCCCCTCCTCCCCTCTCTCTCTCTCACTCACTCTGTAATTTGGCACGTGTGTGCGTACAGAGATCGTTTGAAAAATTATAAAATACAGGACGAGAAACTTACCTCGATTTGTACGTTAAAAAGTTATAACTTTGACCTGAAGTAGAATGGAAGACTTTTGTGTAATAGCACAGAGAATAGCGGTGGTACGTTGTATTTTTCACAATTGCTCGACTCATCTTTTATTGTATTTATAGAATAGAATCTGCAGCGATTCATATATATATATATATATATATATATATATATATATATATATATATATATATATATCAATAGTACAAAACAATAGACGTGCGCGAAAAAGTAAACTTTCTTCGCCGAAAGTACATTGTGGACGGTGGATGCTCGGGCACTTAAAAGGGCCACAATATCCATTCGAACATTGTTATGCAGACGTCGTCATCGGTCGGCTCTGCAAAATTGAAAGCATTAGCGAGGATGGGACCTCGCAACCGGCGCCCAAGTAAAGGAGCGAACCCATCGATAAAAATCCATCCTACATCGCATTGAAGTCCCGCACGACTTCCGGCTTGGTGCCTCCTCGCTAAGCACACACGCGCATATCTCGCGTCCCTTTTTTCTCCTCCATCTCTTTATCTTTCCAGGTGCGGGCGGCTCGATTTTTCCATTTGGTGCTCGGAGTCAGGCTCTCTCTCTCTCTCTCTCTCTCTCTCTCACACTCTCTCTCTCTCTCACTCTCTCTCACTCTCTCTCTCTCTCTCTCACTCACTCACTCTCTCTTATCGATTCACGTGCCGCCGCACTCGGTCAATCGGTCTTTTGCGCCATCATCGGGTGCCGAGGACGGAAGTCGAGCCGCGATTCGTGGGAGGGGCACGAGGAGCCGGAAACTCGGTGATAAAACCGAAAGAGGAGCAATTTATGGGAAAGACCCCCCGCCTCCTCAACCAACAACCTCATCCATTCCTTCGCCGCGCCCCGGATGAGAGCTTCTGATAAATGAAACACGCGCCTCGTGTCTTCGCTACGCGAGTCGAACGTCGCGGTCACCTGTGTGCGATTACACCCGAATAATAGATGAGTGGGTGGGCAGGCAGGTAGGCTGCGTTTGTCAAACGCGACTTTCCTCGGGCACCCACCCATCTTCTGCCCGGTTCTACATCTTACTTTCGACGCGCTTTTAAGTCACTTCACTTATGTAGAGCTTTCGCTTCGAGAGACTTGGGCGTCTGCCTTTCTCTCCTACATCCGCTTGCCTCTTCAATTTTTAAGGGCTAAACTGATATTGCGTACTCTTGTGTTACTTGAGAAAGAGGGGAATGATGGGATGGGGTGGGGGATGGGGTGAAGGATGGCCATGGGTAGCAGGAACGGGCGTGCACCACTTTATCAGAGCTTCGTAAAGCATTTCACGTAGATGAATGTTTGATGCTCGATAGGGCAGTTGGGAGGGGGGGGAGGGGTATAGAGATATGATGCACAATCGCGAGAGGCTGGATAATTAAGCAACGGTTTATTATGAGGTGATTGGAGGGGCGATCGGATTCGATATAAGTAAGGTCATTGATCGAGAGGCCAATCCATGGTCGCGAGATCGAGCAACTCGAACGTTGGAAGAATTTCGTACACGCGTCACGTGGCAGCAGCTTCGGTGCTTTCTTTTCTCTAAGCGCGGCCCTAATCAAACGACAGCGCGGAAAAGCTGAAACAGACCGTCGTGCGCGCCTGTGCAAAGAAAGAAAAATAAGGCGTAAAAAGGAATGACGGCGGTGGCGTTGACGTTGACGGTGGCGGTGGCGGTGGCGGTGACGTTGACGGTGACGGTGACGGCAAATGGTGACGGTGCTGGTGGGAGTGGTGGTGACAGAGTGGGCTAGAAGGGTGAAGGGCATGAGCGGGTGTTGCTTCACTTTTCTCTTTCTTCTTCTTCTTCTTCTCATTTTTATTTGAAAGTCTTTACGATTTTCCACTGACCGTCGAGACTCGAGACGACGAGAGTAAAGGCAGCACTCGTTTACGAGCTTATGGCAAAATACTCTCGTGACGACGCAAATCGTCCACGTAGTCTGGGCACGAGTCGCACCCGACAGAAGTCAATTTCCTCCTCCCACACTGCTCTCGCTTCAGCTGCTGCTGCTGCTGCTGCTGCTGCTGCTGCTGCTGCTGCTACTATAACTACTACTACTACTACTACCGTACTTCTCTGTCGTCCTGGAGGAAGGATCCTTAATACTCTAGTTTCTTGTCCACCCGCTTTCTTGCGAGTCGAACCACGCTCAAAAACTCTCGTGCATTGCTGTCTTGACGGACGCGGCCGACTCCACTTGCGCTCATATAAGTCTTTCACGAGCTTTAATATTGATGGGCGATGATTACGTTACAAGTAGCGTGCGCAGAAGCGATGAGATAAATATTCATTTTGACGGGCTATTTAAGTATGTAAAGATATGATCGTTACGGCTCACTCGGCATTGTACGAGTTTGGTCATACTGTTACGGATAACTTTGTGACCCTCGGCTCTCGTCACTACCGCAGACGAGACGTTTCAAGCGCCCATTTCCAAAGTGTCGACGATTGGGAAAATTGCATTGACCTACGAGGAATAAAAATCTCGTCAATCATATTGGTTTATATAGTTAGGAATTATGGGGGATAAATAAGCGGAAGGTTATTACTAGTTGAATTGGGCGTGGTTTATGGGACGTCTGCCGGCCATTGGCAAATGACAAATTGAGCGTCGCGTCTTTACTTTAGCATGGATATATAAACAAAATTGAGAATGCCTCCTCTCGATATTAATCGCTTGGAAATTTTGAAGGGCAGTCTCCCGTTAAAGGTGCGGTGGTGGTACGGTGGCGAGATGAATGACTAGTGCAAACGCAAATGAAGGAAAAGCGAGAGAAGAGGTTGGCGATGTCGTCACGTGGAGCCGTAAGAGGGAAAAAGTCGCGTCGACTCGTGACTGGCCGTGGTAAGCGAAAATAATAGTATATGGTGTAACGATGACGGTCAAGTTTTTGAATCGGGAGCAAGACTGACGTACGAACCCTCGGAAAATTTTCGGTCTTGCGTGAAAGGCGTGTTGGGAATCGGGAACACAAGGAATTCTCCTCGTGCCCGATTATTTCTAATATACGAATTTTCTTGTTCCTTGTGTCCATCCTCTCGCATCAGCGTTCGCTGCCAATGCGAACCCAAGTGCCAATGAAACCGAATGGGCGAATATCATACCTCGGGGGGAATTTTTTTTTCTCTTTCATTTACCATAAGATATTGGGCTAATGTGACGTCCGAGTAATAAAAATACTAGGACCACGTAGCCTTATGGCGAAATTAAAATTGCCTCTCGTGTAACCGAATCCAATAAAGAGTCTCGACTATTTCTCATGTCTTGAGATCTTGAGACTTTTTTCTTTACGATTGTGACAATTGTACGCTCGCCTATTATCGAACAAACTTATTATATTATAATGATAATACTCTTATTATCATAATTCTGTTATTTTCCATTATTGGCATTATTTATCCATTTGCTTTAATAATAAGCCAATGGATTTAATATGAATGATTAATGTTTAGGGAGTCTAACGACGAAGACACGTGCATTTGATATTATTTTTAAATAATAATTTACTTAGCGTGCCGGGCGTAATTACTTCATTGTCTAATCCGTTATTCTTCTCAAGGAAATTTGTATCTTAAGTTTCATCAAGTGTAACACTTGCCGCTCTGGATTAATTTAATGAAGATAAATCAGAGCAACGCAATTGCGAATCGATAAGTTCGCTTTCGCTATTCAAGCGTGTAATTAATTATTGGAGTTTACCGGCGACTGGACAAGAACTTGGAGGGACGAAATTTTCATGGAAAAGCCTTACACATACCGATATTCGTATTATCATAGCTAGCTAAACCGTAGTAGGCAATCGTACGAATAGATTAATAAACTAATGGCTGGCAGCTGGAGTCGCTAGTGTCAATCCTCAATGATATGTCATTTTTATTGTAATGTGTGTGTGTGTGTGTGTGGTGCGCTGATATAATATAAGTTATCTAATGGAGGTTGAAAGAGATTCTTACGCCGAATGTAAGAGCGGCGGGAAAATTTTAATAATGGCCATAAAGAAAGAGAGAGGGAAAGAAAAAATCACGAATACCATCGATATTGTTGATAACGCGACATTTTCTTTTCTAGCCTGCGTCAATAATGCGCAATAGCAGCGATAAATCTTTGATATATAAGGAGTTTGGTTAGGTAGCCAACCAAACAATCAACATAACCAACAAGCAACGAATCGATAACGTCATTTTCATTTTTCACTCATGTATTTACGCATTTACGTGTAAATAAGCGTATGCGCCAAACAGTTAAAAAAGAAAATTTTTTTTTTATGGCTTTTGAATGGGTAGGGATGTGCAGTTGATGTAGAGCGAGCGATTGACTTAACCAAAGTCCCTTTCGACTGAAACAATAAGTACTGCCTTTCGTTATCGCGCGCTATGGTATGGAGCAAGTGCGCCAATTCCGAAAATCGTGGGATAATTTCGTTCAATTTATGGTATGTTAATAGACTTTGGAGAGATGGAGGAGGATAAATTGTAAATTTATCGTAAGAGCGCGGCGTTACCCACTATGCGGTGTATAAATTATGAATCAATTCGCGTCTAAAATAAAGTTGAGTAAGCTTGCAGGGGCTTTCGGATCACGTAGTCATTAGATAAATTGACTCAACACGCCGACTAGAAGAGCCGAAGAAGTAGAAGAAAAAGAAGAAGAAGAAGAAGAAAAAATGTAAGCATAACAATATCACGGAGCGAATACTTTTAATCCGAATTCGTTATGGGCCACTTCATTTACGGCTTATTTTATGAATCCAGCCTCGCAAGTACCGCTAATGCAGCGAATATGAGTGCGCAGTGAAGAGCGCACTCGAGAGTGTAATTTCATGCCCCTCCGAGCGTAAAGCCTCACGTCTTATGGTACGCGCGCGAAACATAGTTTTCTCGAGGCTACGTTTATCCAGCTCCTAACGCTTCTCTCGCGAGTGTGTGCGTGTGTGTGTGTGCGCGCGCGCGGTATCGGGGCTCGAGGCCGTTATTCCTCTGGCATAGAATACGAAGTCGAGGCACGCGCCAGACACCCGAGTGCGTGGATTCTATTCTCCGCAGTCGCCTCTCGTCCTCCCAACTTCCATCCACCCAACTACCCTACCTCACTATCCACCCGCGCCATTTTATTCATTTTATCCGCTCGTCCTCATCTAATGCACACCCACCCCGTAATGCTTTCTCCCGAGACTCGTACCTCCACACCACTCCCCCCCCCCTCCCCACCCTTTGCGACCCCTCGCGACCCCTCGCGACCCCGCGCCAAATTCGATTTACTGAAAAGTGCACATGTGTTTCTCTCCGTCTCTCTCCGTCTCTCTCCGTCTCTATCTCTCTCTCACCCTCTCACCCTCTCACCACCTCACCACCTCACCAACTCACCACCTCACCCTCTAACCCTCTAACCCTCTAACCCTCACCCACAATATACACTCAGCCAGTTCTCTCTTTGCTTGGAAATTCAAGATCCATAGAAATTCTATTGTAGCTGCCTTTTACGTGGTATTATATCGAAAGTCGCGATCGAGGCTTGATCCAGTAATGAGGATTTACAACAACAACAACAACAACAACAACAACAACAACAAAAATTACGTTAAAATCATTAAACTTGACCAGCAATTATACCCTCACCTAAGAAATATTAAATATTAAATATCTCCCATCAACAATATTCTATCTATTAGCAAGATCGCAAGCCCATTCTAAGTAATTAGTAATCTTATTACAACTAGCCTTTAAATTCTAATGTTTAAATAACTTTTAACGAGTGATTAATTATATTAATTAAAAGGCACTTTTATGCCATACTTATAGAATACAAGTCGCTTGGATAAAAGATTGATTTTCCAATTTTCCCGCTGGTTATTATCTTTGCAGACTCTTAAATTATAAAGATATTATTCGTCGATAAATTTGTGATTGATGGCAATACACGGCCAACTGCGTCTTCTCGTCCTTTGTACCTTACACTTTTATCGATTAACAATTGCAATCCTCAAAAATCACTACAAGCACTTAAAATTTCTTATAACTAATAGATTTGCTCTTTTAGATACACCCCTCCCCCTCCCACTCCCCCACCCCGCGCTCCACTCAAACGCGCTCTCTTTACCATTGAAAAACGAGCGAAAAATTATAAAATACCACCACCTCAGCCTCATTTTGCACTGCCAACTATTTCTCGTTTGCGCAATGAACGACTAATTAAGCGTTTTTTTTTTTTAATATCGTTAGAATAATCGAGCGCGTGCGTATAACTAATGCTCCAAATAGCACAGGCTCCATTGTTCGCATAAATCGATCGCGCTTCTCGACCTCTTTATACATGTCCTTTTCTCCCCGACGTTCTATAATGCAGCGCTCGGCAAGATTCTATTCCGCTTCGAGTGCATTACGACTCGTAGGCTGAAATTACTTGTGGAGTCCAGGCGAAACGTCTGGAAAAGTAATTTTTTGGCCATTCGTCGCTCGATCTGTCGAGAGGCGTGTAACTAACTGTCAATTGGAAAATTTAATGTCTCCATCGAGCAGGACTGTCGAGATGATTGTTTGGCGGAATGAGCCCCATAATAATTACAATAATTCGACATCCGTGCATTATTAATGGCGATGTTCTGTTGCCTCGTTGGGCCTAGGATTTCGCTACTCTTCAATGATTTCCGAACTCTTATGTAAAAGTATTTATATAAGAGATTCCTATCGAGCTAAAAATTAATTAAATAGCGCCTCCCGTTTTTTAATATCGTATAGTATACATT
>NW_011948438.1:1712855-1736809 GCF_000503995.2 Ceratosolen solmsi marchali
GCCCTCTCTCTCTCTCTCTCTCTCTCTCTCTCTCACTCACTCTCTCACTCTCTCACTCTCTCACTCTCTCACTCTCTCACTCTCTCGCCAGTGTCAACATTATCAAACAAAGTTCTCCTTTAATAATTGCAAGTACTAAATTATTGTATTGGAAATATGGCCGAGGCAGTCAGAAAAATAACACGTAATATTAGCTCGTTTTATCGAATGGCCTCGTTATTTCATCACATCCTCGTTCCTAACGAGCAAAACTTATCCTATTATTTCCATTTAGATTTAGAAATACTTTCGTAACGCTACGAGCGAATTAAAACTCTTCGTGCTCATAGTACAATGGCTGGTTGGCCATTCATAATGCACATTGTTTAATCTATAGAAGAGCGCTGGGTGTAAGAGTCAATGAGAGATCGATCTTATTACTTAGGTAACGCAAAGCAAACGAAAGAGGAAGAGAATTTCTTCTCTCGCGTTCTCCTGTTAACATAAGCTGTGCAAGTGTCGGCGGTTGGGGAGGGGACGGGGGAATGTTTACGAGCAACTTCCGCGTCTCGCGTACTGTGACCAATGAAATATCAAAGCTATCGGCCCATAAAACGACCCTCACTAACGAAATATTCAACGATTGCATGCATCTAGGGCGCATGGATCTTCCCCCACTCCCCGCTACCCCTCCGCCCTAGCCGCTTGTTCCAATCCCCTATCATTCGTTCCGTCTACATCGTAATCATTCCTCTTCTTCTTTTTTTTTATTTTCTTCGTTTTCTTTCTGCTTATATATCCCGCCATTGTCAAACGAGCACAAACACATAATTTCATCGCAAAGTCAAATGAAGTTTTACATAAACTCATTGCACTTTTTGCTTTCTAAACTCCGTATAATGACGTATTTCTCTTCATTCTTTATATAATAATTCCAAGCAGTTGCTGTTTTGGAATGATTAGATGGCATCGTCGCGCTCTTGTTGATTAAAAATTTCCTCTTTCTCTCTTGCGTAACTATGCGGCAAGAACGTTCAAAAGAGATAATAGGTTTGTAGATATTTAAAAAGCACCTCACTTGTACGGTAAACGAAATATTGTAGTTTACTAAGTGAATTTACTAAATGATAAAACGAGGATATTGCATAAAATCCCGGCAATTCCAATCGCTGAACGTGTACGTATAATAAATTACGCATACATTCGGAGATTTTGAAAATCTTGATAAATGTAAAATTGATTAAATTTTAATAAAAAATGATATTATCTGCATTATGCAGGATGAATGCATTATTGGTGAAGTAGCAATTATCTAGGCCATTGCCTAATATTACTTTCATCCCTAGAACTTTCATAAATTGAGCATAATTCATTTAACGCATTGTATTAATAAAATTGGCAATGCAGAATTGTTTATGCTACTTGCAACGACAACTTTAATAACAATTTACCGGAGCTGACTTATTTGCGCGAGTGTGAAAATTTTCGTTATTCGTTAAAGAAATTTTAATACCTTGCCACGTTTGTAATTTTTTTCTTCTTCAATTGGTTTCAATGCTACTTACTTCCTTTTGCAAAAATATATAATTACTTGAGCTAGGCACAGTTGGTTTTTATCGAAAACATCTTTTTCCCTTTACTTCGAGTACTTTAATCCGTATCGAAACTCATTAGTCCACGTTTAATTAATAACCCACAAAAAGGGGTGGAGTGACGGGGAGGTGATGGGGGGGGGAGGGGAGATATTGTTATAAAACACAAAATACTACATTGTTGGGCGATCGAGTAAGTAATTAAGACCAAGGATAATTGTTATATTACAGGACTTTCGTAACCTTTCGCTTTCGGCATAACGGGCTCTTAATAAATAAGCAATTGTTTCATTTAATCTCGGCGTCCGAGAAAATGAAAGTGGCTGGGCAAAGAGGCGCTCGGGCTGCGTAACGAAAGAACAACGAGTACACGTTGATAAATTTTGTCTCGAGTGAGCAGCCAGCAGCCAGCAGCCAACAGCCAGCAGCCAGGGGATGGTGTGGTGTAGTGTGGTGTGGTGTGGTGTGTTGTGGTGTGGTGTGAGGGAGACGGCCTTTGCATCGCGCTCGTCCCGCGTCTTTGTTTCGAAATTACGGAAATAGAGTGGCAGGCCAAGTGTAATTTTCTTTAGCGGGGCACAAACGTGGCAAAAAAAGAAAAAAAAAAGTGGCGAACCCTCTCCAAAAACTCGAGAACTTCCCGAGAAGAAGACAACATTTTCTTTAGTGACTTATAGGGAGACGCCAAGGCGATGAATATTTTCTCATCCGCGTGTACACGATCGCGTTCAGTTCGGCCTTATAATAAATATGGCGGCATCTAATTATCATTGCATTATTATTATTGTTTTTGTTAGCTCAATTCCAGTGTCACTCAATTACCTTTCGCTCACTCCCGATGGCTGTCAATGAAGAACAAATTTAAAGCTTTTAAATTGATGCGAGCACTTTATGACGATCGAGAATAAAAAAGCTTCCGCTAACACAATTTGTCATGCACTCGTACGCTAGTGGAAAAACACGAGAAAATGTATTAACCTTTAATAACGAATACGGCATACGTTGCATTAAATTGCAATATCTCATTATACATATATATATATATATATATATATATATATATATATCTTTTTTTTTTATTTTTTTTCCCCTCCCCCCTTCCCCATAACACCGGGCCATTATACATAACCCCGAGTCCGTTTATTCGTAATTGAAAATGCGGTCAAAGCACGTCAAATAACATGTAAATTTTATTCCTACTGACTGGCCTTTTCTTCTGAATAATCAACATAATCTTCATAATACCGATCATCTCTCAATAATGTCCCAAGTAACATAAATTACAAAGCCATAATGCAATAATACCAACAATGGTAAATAATACACCGAGTTCCTTGTCACAAGCTGCACAATAAAGCAAAATATAAGTTTATTTATGTTGATAATTCATAATATTGTATACAACATTAGACAGACGAACATTTCGCAGTAGATTCATTAGTGCGATATAATCTGCCATTTATTGATTAACGGCAGGACATTAAAATAATAATTTGGTAAATAACCGCACATTGTAGTTGGCCGCGAACATATGTCCCAGGCGCAATTTAATTCCAACCTTCTGCCCGACGTCCATTGCATTTGCTCGCAACGTCCCGCAAATACGTGGATGATTAATAATAACGTATGCCTATCTTTGTTGTTCCTCCAGGATGGTCCGCATGATCGGCGACGAGTTTCTCACCGAGGAGCGAGATCGGAAGTACTACGCTGACCACTACACCTGCTGCCCGCCGCCTCTTTTCATCATCCTCATTACGCTCGTAGAGGTGAGTGAGCACACAAACCTTTACACAGCCGTGGCATATTCGCTGCATTTACTCTTTCGCGGTGTGCGTGCGATGCCTAGGTGCATAGGTGCCACGATGCGTGGGTGGGTGGGTGTATATGGGATTTTTATACAGCGTGACTCAGCGTGTACGACGTGGTGGATCGACTGACTTTTGTGAGCGAGCACTGTGCTCTCAACCATCACTCTCGCCTTCGTTTATTCTCATAACTTTCTTTAACTACGTTTGCTTTTCCCCACCGTTCCTCATTGTTTCGATAATTTTTCTTTTTCGTTCTTCGTCTCTCTTCCAATGCTCCCCAACGCCTTACAACGTGCAAGACGCTTTTACATTTATCCGGCTCTTTATTCTCATCTTATTAAGTCTTGAGATTTTGACAACGATTTTTTTACCCGACAAACGAAGCGTCGTGGACTTTCTTCTAAAGATAAGTGTTGTGTATCTTTGGCTTGTCCCGGCCATAAAACGTCGAGGGAAAAGAGAAAGAAGGTAACGAAGAAAATTTATTACGTTTCATCGGGGCAGCGCCTCGCGTATAAGGATCGGTTTCACTGTTATTATTTAAATCGCGAGCCAAGTGCAAATGAAAAAGGAAAAGAGAGTCGTCGGCCGAGATAAACTGTCGGCGCGGCTGGAATAAGTGAAATTATCGCGCGACTCGTGAGCGAGTGAGAAGGAGAGAGCAGACGCCATAAAGTGCCGTGTAATTGGCCAAAAGGCAGCATTCCGCAGCGGTCGTAAAACACTTTTGAAAATTCGCCGAGTATCGGAGTGATGTCGCGCTCGTAAAAAAAGGTGTTCAGCTGTCCCCGTCGAGGCTGGTCGAGCGTTGCGGTTAACGTGACTCGCCAACATCCCTGAAAACAAGCCGTCGATGCCCGCGGGTGGCTCTCATTAATTAAATTCCAGCCCACCTCGCTTCCGCTTCCTCTCTCTCTCTCTCTCTCTCTCTCTCTCTCTCTCTCTCTGTGTGTCCCTACTCCTGGTGCCGGTTTCGCCTTCTCGTTGGTGGGACTCGAGAGCTTAAGTGTAGGGGTAAGACTTTGATGAGGATGGGGGGAGGGGCGAGGAAGAGAGAGAGGAAGGAAAGCTTTTCCATGGGACCCTCGTGAAAGTGCGAGAAGGGGGACTTTTAATATCTCCTTGACTCGCGTCCAATCTCGTCGTTAAATATTTTTGGAATTATCTTTGCCGAGACGTTTTTCGCGCGCTGCTAAAATCCCTGGGAGAATCTACGAGCGAAATCGTATCGTTAACAGCCATTTATATATATATATATATATATATATATATAGATATATAGATATATAGATATATAGATATATAGATATATAGATATATAGATATATAATCACACTTTTGCCAGTCGACGGACAAATTGTTAGATGGCTTTTTTTTCATTTTTTTTTTTTCATGGCCAATTGTTTGCAGCAGGAAGTGCTTTTCTAGCGGTGACTATCGCCCATGACTTTCGAAACTCGACCAATAAAGATCAAGTCGATAAAGCTCGTGAGAAACAACTTGCAAACTCCGGGCTTTCGAAAGCGTGGGGAAAATATATTTCTTCATCGCTTTACCGAGTACGTATGTGGCGTAGAGTGCGAGTAACATTAGGCGAGCCAAATGTACGACATACGCTCGTCTAGAGCGAGGTAAACAGATCCCCCATTATACGGCTGTCCTGTAATTTTACGCCAAATCCTCGGTTATTAGCCATTAACGAGGGAATATTTGCTGGGTGATGGGACGGGAAGAGTGGTGGGGGGGGGGGGGGGGGGGGGGGTAACTATACGGCATCTCCGTTTTCATCGTTAGACATTCTCGTTGGTCCGATGCAGGGACAAGATGGACATCGTTAACGCGATCGGGACAAAGAGAGAAGCGACCGTCAAGCCGATCGTGCCTATAAATTGCACATTTGCGCGTCGCTAACCAATCAGATCCTGACGCTCTACCGTTAAATAAATAGCGCTCGGCGAGGCCGTAAACCGTTCCGCGACGCATCGGGCAGAAAAGTAGGGGTGATCAAACTTATCGACCAGAAATTTGTTTGCCCCGGTCATTCGTCAAATGGTACTGTACAATGATGGGGGAGGGTCGAGAGGGGGATTGGCCTCGACTATATCCATATTAACTCAAACCGTTTGATTTGTCTACGTTGGTAAGATTCGATTATTGTCAATTACATCGCGCGTACCGCGACTGATAACGGCCGATGATTCCCGAATCGGAAATTGTCGGGTTACCGGTACTGCTGCCTCTATTCTAACGACCACCTATTGTATCGATATATCTTTCTCACTTCTTTCGCTCCTCTGCCCAAACTCCCAATCGCTATTGGTTCTAGGTAGCGCCAAGTATTACCCAACTTCACCTTAACTAGTATACTCTTTCGTTATATTCATTGCAACATTATGGATAATTTTTCTAAAAATATGATTGGCCAATGTGGGCGACGACTATTTCATCGTTAACAAGTCAAGGACGAGAACAAGTTTTAAGGAAATGCATCTGCTTTCCCAACTACCATTAATTAATTATTCATTACTATCGTTAGTTTTTCTTTCTTTCTTAGTTTTTGGCTATTGTATTATCCTTGTCTTTCTAGAACACTTTCATACTTTAACCTAATTTAATCATAAATTTAAAGTAAATTTGTGTCTATACTCATTGCTCTTTACCGATACCATTTAAATTTTTTATTTTAAAGAAGATAGTTATGTTAGTTTATGGAAAAAATAGTGTAACCGATTTAAAAGATAAATGGTGGCCAATAGGAGTCAAGAATGGCCACGACCATCACTGCGAAAATATACGTCGCACATGAAGATGTTGTTACTACTGAAACACTTAAAGGGTCTCGAACGCTTCTTTAAATTGCAAAATTATCGAAACTTTAATAAAAACTTGAAGAACTATCCTTTTCAAACTATAATTTAATTTAAAAGCATTGTGCAATTTTAATTTTAAGCTCAACTAACTTCCTATGTCAAAAATTTAAGAAAACAATCATTGAAAAGATATTTGATAAACAATATCTCGCCAAATAATATTGCAATAATAAAGTAAAGTGGTCGATTAATATTTATACTTCATTAATATGCATATTAATGAATATTTTTCTTAACATAAATACGCGATTGAGTATTTATTTTTATTTTATGCGAATAAACTAGTTATTCATGAGATAAAATTTATCGTTTTATTTTATTATGCAATTCTATTACACTATCGATTCGTTTGTGCTTAATATTTATAATTACTTATATTGTAAAAAATACATGACAATATCTATTAAAAGTACACGTCGTTATTGCTGTTGTTATTATTCTTCTTCATATTATTATTAAGTTTATTATTCTACAGTTAAAAATATCATTTATTATTGAAATAATTGAGTTGGTAGTAATTGAAGAAAATCATGAAAGCTCGGTAATGTTTTTGAAAATTATATTCTACATTTTTTGTCTTTGTTTTCCTCGCACACACATACACTCATACACACACACACACATATAGCATATTATTATGTGAAATTAATAAAATATTTTATGAAATTTTAGCTCATCATTAAAAACAAAGTAATTGGTATACGTTAATTAAAGTTTTATGTAATTATTAAGAAGAAAATTTTTTAATTAAAAAAAATGATAATTTGTACTTTTTAAGAGTGTAAAATAGAGTAAATATTTATTAAATATACGAGTAAATAGATGAACGAATCATTTATGTTTAAAGCGGGAATTTCTTATGATCTGGATTTTAATATTAATTTTTATATATCTATGAAACAAATGCAATTGAAAAAGGAATACCATCGTTTTTAATAAACGCCGTTGTATTAAATACACGAATGTACAAAAACAAAAATAATAATGATTTATACGTATACACATGCTTATATATGTATATATTCATAATTTATCAAATTGTTATTTCAACGTTACTATATATTTCCAAAATAAAAATTAAAATTTCAAAAATAATTTCTTTTCAAATTTCAAAATTCAAAACCGTGTGGTATATATTTTTGAAAAATTAGGGTAATTATGTTATAAATTTTTTACCACGCCACGTGTATAAGCGGAAAATATAACACAAATAAAATTAAGCCATAATAATGGGGCAAAAGAAGGTCCAGTATGATTCCATTAAAGTTAATAATTATACAACATGTGAGAGCAGTGGTAAAAAGCCGGAAGGAAATGTTGAGTGAAATGATCTGTAGAGGCCGGTAATGACAAAGTGAATTCTTTTAACAAAAATAATTCCCTGTCCAAAAAAATCGACCATTTACTTTTATCGTTCTCACTTATATATATATATATATATATATATATATATTTCTCTACCCCTCGGGGGTTTAATAGCTGGTGTATAACGCTAGGCGCACACGATCGACTAAATGATAATTCGGAGGACTTTAAACGGCAGCCGCAATTTACATAAAAGTTTGTCGCTGATAGTTCCAACCACATCACTTGGCTCACACTTACACTCGCGTGAGCACACGTGTTTTCAGAATAGAAAGTTAGTAAGTGGGCATGTGAGTGAAAAGGGTGGCAGGGAGAAGGGGGAGCATAAACAAGCGAGATAGTATCGTTTCTCCGGATGGTACTTCGAAAATATTATAATCCATATGCCCGGCTAGTACAAGGATTTTGACTGCTCGAATGGGAGGAAGGGAGGGACAGAGAGCGAGAGAGAGAGAGAGAGAGAGAGAGAGAGAGAGAGAGAATGAAAGAGAGAGAGAATAATGGGCAAGCAATATGATAATGAGAAAAGCCTGATAAGGGCGAATCTACATTGAGTTAATAGCTTATAAATAAGATAATTTCATGTTTATTGTTATAAATATTGCTGTTGTTGTCGTTGTCGTTATTATTTGTTTATTTTTATTTTTTTCATCGATATTGCGCGAATAGGTACTATAAAAGGACGATAATGTTATTTGTATAGGTTTAACGTTAAATTGATAATTAGCATCGATAAAGGACGTCATCGAAAATATACATTGAATAATTATTATTTAGCACGAGAAACTGTCAATTTCTTCCTCGTGAGTTTTCGAAGGGAACTTTCATTCTTTGTGAAAGCAGATCTCCTCCATCCGATTAAAACGAATTTTACGGTAAAGTTGCTAGGGTCAAACGCGTACCTGGATTCACAAACTTAATCCGTAGCGATCTGTTATAAGTGTTTCATAGTATGTATGCAACGAGGATGCAGTCCTTTCCACGTAAGTTAAATATAAAACTTTCTACATTGGCTGATATAGTTGGGAATTTTACTTTATCGAAACTGCATCTTGTACTTTTAGTTCGTATCATTTGTAAAATGAGAAACTTAAGCAAATGTCATAAAATTTGTAGCACACTTTTTAGGCATTTAAAGCTTTGTTAAAGATTGTTATCTTGTATCATTATCAATACGTTCGGTAGTCATAAACTTTAATAAATTTCTTTTTTTGTTTTCATAAATATTGCAATCCATCAATTTATTAATTTTTTTTTTTTTTTTTTTTTTTATCACGCGACTCCAATAAAAATCATTCCCTGTATCAGAAAGCAACAATATATTCGAATATGTAAATTAATTTTATCCATTTCACAAAAAGAATGTTCCCTGCCAATTTTTCATTTATTTCATTTTAATTTTTTGTTAAAAAAATGTTTGAATAATCGCAATAAAGAAACAAAAATTACTTTTAATCTCTATAATATTAATAATCATTATTATTCAAGTCCTTTATAGTTTTGTCTTTCTTTTTTTTTTTCTTTCTTTTTTTTTCCACCCATGATAATAAAATTTTTTATTCAAACATAAAGACTTTATTCGTAGTTTTCAGCTTTTTTATCCGTAGCCGTATGCCGTCAGATGTTAATTTTCTTCTCTTTTCTAATCGAAAGCTATCGCGTTACAAATTGATAAACCATTTTATAAATGTAGTCATGATTTTGTAATAAGTCAGCGGCTATTGCAATTCTGCCCAAATCAAATAAATAATACTCGTTATAATACTCGGCGTACGTAGTTATGTTATTGCCGAAAGGACAAATTATACCACGTTTTATGTAATTACGAGCGCAACGCAAACATTAAACGAGTTGAAATTCGCGAGGGATTTATCAGGGAATAGAGAAAAGTGTGCAAAGAGATGAAGAAAGAATCAAACGACGCTTTCAAAAGCCCTGTATACTTTTATTTAACGTTTGAATCGTGTGGTATCCCAGCATCGAAAAAGCTGAAAAAGCATCCACGAAAGTTGTCACATAATCTGTACGGAGCATCGGAGAACAAACTGGGGGGGGGGGGGGTGTTGAAAAACAGCCCAAGCCCCCCCCTTACTGAAAAACAGCCCAAGCCCCCTCCTTACATTTCGTTTTTCCCAAAAAATCCTTTGTCCATAGCTGTACATTATTCGCGCTGCATAGCGATATATATAGAGACAGAGTGAGAGAGAGAGAGAGAGAGAGAGAGAGAGAGAGTATGCGTGTGTGTGATACACACACATATATATATATATATATATCGCATAAGCTCTATCTTGGCTTTCTCTTCTACCCCATCCTCGTATATTCAACGAGCGCGACGCCAAGGTTTGTCGGTTTTATAAAGTAACGCATCCCCGTGGTGGATCGAAATGTTTAGCAGCCAAGTTTAATGGAGAAAAGAGATACAAAGCTTGCGTTCCACCTATAATACACCGACGGCTTTATTTCGGCTCGACGTGTATTATCTCGCGTGTCTTGCTTACAACCCCTTGCCACCTGCCACCTGCCCAGTCGCTCCCACCCGCTCTTTCCTTTCGAGCCAGGGGATTTCCGTTAATTGATTTATTATTTATGTCAGGGATCGAGCCAGCTCGATTCCTCCTCGGCTTAGCTGCATAAAAGGATCGAGGAACTGCGTGGGCTTGGCAGCGTCGCGATAAAAAGTCTCGTCGATGTTTTGGAGATCGTACGCTTTTCGTGACTTTTATTATTCCAATTCCGTTATCCGTACTTGAGAAATTCATGTTGGTCGTCGGTGCGTCCAGTTTAGACTCGAATTAGCTGCAAAATACTCTACACGAATCATCAAAATGCGCAAATCAGTCACTTTCTTATCCTTAACTTTTTCTCTACCTTTGATTCGCGGCACTAATTCCTTCAATTTTTTTACAATTTCATCCAAGTGCTTGGCAAAGTTGGCGTACGGATGTTCCATTATTGGATAACGATGTAACCTCTTTGTACGATACTTGTGCCCGTGTATATTAAAGCTCTACGCATCCACCTGTGTAACTAATATAAATACAGCCTTAATTGTATCGAGCGACGTTATGAAATTTAAAAACGTTCAATAATAATGTTATAATGTATGTTGTTGTTATAAAGTTAGTTGAAGGGGGCGCATGTGTTGCCCAACAATCGGGAATAAAACAATTATAAAAGCCCGTGTATGTTTTATAAGTATAAGCACATTTGTTCGTCGTAATCTACATTACGATATCGTTGCAGCGTCGCGTAAGGTACGAGAACGAAAAAATTAGTGTGAGTGCCTTCCACGGCAATCTAACATTTTAGAACTTGCGTTTCATTGTCTGCGAACGTAAATCTTTCCAAGATCGTCGAAATTTATAGAGCATTTTTAAAGAATCGCCGTAAAAATATATATCCGCAGGAGATCTCGTAATTTTACAGAACGCTGACAAACAAAACGCCAGTCGAGGCGATCCGAGAATTAAGAAGCTTGCGTATCGCTTTTATTTTTTCCTCCTCCGGGCCTTGTCGCCTCGTCCTCCTCGGCGTTCCTATTTTAGCGAATCGATAATCCCGATCGTCGTTGGCCGCTTTTTTCCGCAGTGTCTTATCCCGCACTGGTCTCTCCACCACCCCACCTCCCCCACCCTTCACACCCCCTCACCCACCCTCACCCCCTACCGTTACTTTTCTTATTTCGCTCGGAGAGCATTGGCGCGAGCCGAGGAATAACTCACCGCCGAGACGATACCGGTGTGAATTATTGCCCCGAGGTGCGGAGGAAACTTTTCGAGGCGTCTTCTTATAAATAAAGCGAATAGCCAAAATTAAGGATTACGAAAAAAAAACAAAAAAAAAATAACAAAAAAAAGGGCTTCGGGCTCCTAAAGACGCTGACTGGATGCGGTGACGGCTCATGTTGAACGAACGAATGCGCTGATTAAGGCCTTAGGACTCGATGAATAATGATGCCTCGTCTCGTTCAATTATTTAGCACGTAAGGGCCTCTCGGTCTCTCCCCCCCTCCCCCAAATCCCCTCTCCCCTCTCCCCCTCTCTCCCACTATCCCGACCTCTACCACCCCTCACTCTCGCTCAAACCGATTTCAGCTTCCGACTGTTACGTCAGCCTCTCACTTTTTGCATTTTCATTTTCTTTTGCCCCGGCATTTAGCTCTGTATAAATTTACCTTAACTTTATTACAGATTTATCGCTCTAAGACCAAACCATAGTTCTTTGAATTCAAAATTTATTACTTAGTTTGTTAATTTATCAAGTCCGCGTTAAATCTCTCCGCACAATGAAGATACATTTGCTCGTACGTTTTATGGCTCTCATTCGCAATGCTCACTTGCGCTCAAATTTATCCGCGACGAAAGAATCATAAACAACGAGCGGCCAAATACGAGGCCCTCGGTCTTGTTGGTTAGCAACAATTTTCCAATTAAAAAGTAAAAGAAAGAAAAAAACTTGATAATTCATCGAGTAACCCCTCGAGAATTCCGCGGCCAAGTTTCGTACGTCATTCGTACGTCATTCGTACGTTATTCCGCGAGACGACGTTCGCTTTACGAAAATAGCCACGAACGATTCGAAAAACGATTCCACGTGATTCCAATTTGACTTTCCTGTAATCAATTAATTACTTCCTCCTTACCTCGTAACATCGGTAGAAAATTTTCTCCTACCCGGAGCCCCTCGTTCGGTAATGCGAGGAGATGGACTCGACGATGGACTCGACGATGGACTCGACGATGGACTCGACGATGAAATAAATGCCTCGCTCACGCTCACCCCGGTCAAGTGCTCGATTTCGCAAATTCAATTATTACCGGAGACCCTGGACCGGAGACTCGCTGCAGCGTCCCGTTCTTTAGCCTCGACTCACCTCCTACTAGAAGAACTGAATTTCAAAGCGATTTTGGCTATTCGCCGCGCCACGCAAAATACGTCGCACGACGACGCTGTAGAGCGAGATATCAACAACCCGATGGGCGGGCGCACATTCGGAATCCATGTACGTAAGAGCATCAGAGAAAGCAAAGCAACTAAAGGACGCGGCCGAAGGACGAGGGGGCGAGAGCACGCGAGAGATAAGCGGAACTCGGTTGCCCGCCGGATATTACTTGATGCTGCTGGCTGCCTTCTTTGGGTTAGACAAACTCCCTCATACCTTAAGCCCGTTGCCCTCTTCTTACTCCTATCTCCATTCTCATCCCCCCCCCCCCCCCCCCCCCCCCCCCCCCCCCCCCGCCATTGTTCTCGTCCTTGTACGTACTTTTGCTATCATCTTGCTGCCATCCTTATCTATCTCCTTGCACTTTTCTCCTCGTTTATTTTCTATTTTCAGGACCTCTTATTCCAGCGATAAAGACGTACGCGAGTGTCTTTTGAATCCCCGTTCTCGTCCCATCCCTTATTCCTCACGGCCTCGTTCAACAAACGCCCGATACATTTGGCATTCTATATGGACTTTATCCTCTCCTCCCTTCTTCCTTCCCTTTAATACCACTTAATTTTTGCCCGAGTCTCGAGTTTCGTAACGCCAATGACACACGCAAGAGTTCACGACTAGCGACGGCACTAGGGTCGTTTGGCTGAACCGGACCAACTAATCCGGCAATGCCAGTAGTAGGACGAAATAATAAAATCAAGACAACGAATGCGAAATAATGGCTTGTCAAGCACTTGGTGTATCTCTCGGCGTACTCCCTATTATATCTACGCGCGCCATTTTACGTCCCTATGGGCAGGCAGCAGCACTACCTGCTCGCCTGCAAGCCTTCCCATATACCCGACATCCTCGTCCTTCACCACCTTCACCAACCAACACTATTAACTATTGGCTGACTAAACTAATCTCGTTATGTGTAAGAAATAATTTCGCCAGGGTGTCGCGGGTGGTGGTTGGGTCGCTTAGACGGAGTGTGACGGAGTCATACACAGACAGGGAGATAGAGAGAGAGATAGAGATAGAGATAGAGATAGAGATAGAGAGAGAGAGAGAGAGAGAGAGAGAGAGATAGAACACGAGGAGAAGAAAGTACTACTCGGAGACGGATACGAAGCGAGATCTTTCTTTCCTCGTAGCCGAGGGCTACACGTTTAAGAAGGCTGCAGCATCCATTACCACTAGCATCCCACCCACGCTACGGTCTTATACGAGTATTATCAGTAATCCGCAAACGAGGCCGGTGGTATGCGCCGAGCCAATGCCGAGCCAACGCCGAGCCAACGCCGAGCCAACGCCGAGCCAACGCCGAGCCAACGTCGAGGCAACATCGAGCCAAAGTGAATATATACGTCTAAAGTGAGATTCGGAGTATGAGAGGCGATACCAATCGTTTTAAGTACCCTCTTAGCACGCGCACTTTATAGTCTATATTTCTTCGTCTCGTTTTGGATTATTATTCTCTAGTCCCTTTATTTTTATTAGAATTTACATACGATTAACAATTTATCCCGTAAATCTTACATGATTTCTTAATAAGCGCCCTGTCGTTTCTTTTCCTGTTTTCCCTTTGCTCGGGTCCTTTTTTGCACGCCCCCCCCCCATCCCAAGGTCTCAACCCTCTATTTTCCTTTTCTTTTCTTTTTTTTTTCTTTTTTTTTCTTTTGTTTTATCGCGACATTGCAATCTTTCTATTCCCAGGCCCTACCGTCGTAAATATTCGAATTTATATTTAGTAAACAGCGGGAAGTACCAAATCTATAGTAATACTTGTATTTACGTGGCTATTCATTGCTCAAGTAATGTACGAAATGTCTCGCATCTTGGTAGCCAACCGAGATTACACATTAAGAATTGAGATGGAGAAATCGATCGACCGGCGGTACCGTATGCTCGTACGTAATATACAGGAGGACGATGGAAATAAAATTTAATAACTTACACGTTCCTTACATCTATGCTTATTGTTCATTTTGCCGCGACAATGTTCGTTATACATACTATCTTCCTTATCATTGCCATCCATCAGCTCTAAAACTTTCGATTATTTTGCCGCATCTGTCAAGCCTGTCCTGCGCAGTCTTTGGCTTTCATCGTTAGAAAAGCAAAAAAGTACGCGATTCGCCTTGCGCGTTGCGACTCTTCATCGATGCTAATTCAACACGTTGCTTGTGGTCGACCATCGTCATAGCCGACGACAGCCACATTTTATCCGATCCCTCTCGGATCTCCACCACCATCCCCCTCTCGCCAATAACGACCGATCTAAGAGGTCGACATTAGCGAGGCATTCCCGGAATACTAATCCAGACTTTTAATAATCTGCGTCGAGGAATGAATTCGAGCGGTACAAAGCACGGGGAGCACCGCTTGTGCGAGCTCTAACCTGCCATCTCCTCCTCGCGCTCGCTAACCCCGTCCTGCCCCGCCCATGAACCACCGTTCTCCCCCGTCACTGCGCCCCCCACCCCCCCTCATCGACCCCGTACGACCCTCAGCCAACACACCAATCCCGCTCGGCCGGCCATCCATCCAAACTGCGCGTCAGGTTGTTTACGAGCGCTTAAGAGCACGCGATGCCCGCGGGGCGAACGGCCGCCCCCGGGGGTGTGATGCATACTGTCGGTAAGAGAAAATTTTCGTGATCGCGCCGAAGGAAGCCTTTCTTCCAACGACATAAGTGAATCGACGCGTTGAAAAACACTCCCCTATCCTTTTCCTCATTTTTTCTTTTCTCTCGCAGTGAACACGAAGCCGCGCTCCAGCAGTCCGACTTTGCGGCCTCTTCCGCTATTTCGCCGTTTTACGAGCTCTAATGAAATATCGCGTTGCCTCCTCCCCCTCCCCCGCCCACTTGAGACATAAAAATTCGATTCAACGGACAAATGAGACGCGTAGATGGAGAAGTGGCCGAATGGAAGAGCGAGCGAGAGAGAGAGAGAGAGAGAGACGACGACGACGACGACGACGACATTTGTTTATGTCTGGCAAGTCAGTCAAAAACTTTAGAAATCAAATGCGGAATTGTGACATGGAGTTGGCGGCTGAGGGGTTGGGTATGGGGGCAGGAGCAGGGAGAGTATGTATTTCGGCCTTTCCAGTCCCCCCAGGAATTTCTATCTATACTCATTGCGAGGTGATAAGAAAGGAGCCTCCCTACGTGGGCGAGGCCGCAGTCACGATTCCCGAGCGACAAGGACCGACACCAATTTCTCCCGGACCCTCGTGATCAATCAGCCCTACGTTTTCTGTCTTTATGGGCGCTGCTTTAATTAAGAATTCTTGGATAATCCTCGGACATTTCCATCTTCGAAGGTCTTGAAATTCCGTTTCTTTTCTCTCGATTTTACTTATGTTTTTTTTTTTTATTTTCACTTTTATGACCCTCAATTCTTCCAATTATCAACTTTCACACCGGTGCATATCATTATATTTGCTGTAGTGAATGTACAACAAGAAACGTACTTTTCACTAAGAGCGTCCGTTTTCTCTCCGAAAAATCCTCCATATAATCTGGTACTCCATATTTCTATATTCTAAAATTTATATATAAAATTACACGAGCAATCTAAGATTAAAAGGATCATTACATAAGAATATTGAGCTACTTTTCTAAGTGACTGCAATCGTAATATGACATGCATAATGTTATCTTGATGAGAAGAAGCGACTTGCGGCAGATCGTGAAAAGATAAAAATGTATAGGAAATCCGAGATCCCGCGAAGAGGACGAGTCGTCAAGCTTTGCAAAATATTTAAGGATCGTATCTTGAATGCCGTCTATCTAACCACCTAGCAATCCTCATTGCTACTTGCAATCAAAATTAAAGTAGACAATTGTTCTCATTATCTCGACCGCAATATATAGCTAACGATACGCCTTGATTATAAAAATTAAATCTGCTTTATTCGATACGTGGATACAATAATAATAATAATCAAAATAATAATACTTCTCAGACTTAATTAGGTAATTAAGATGAAGCATTTAATGTATATTCGTATGATTGAGATTATTTGGAATTTAAATGCGAATAAACGTTTAAAATAATGTCGAGAGCATTGGATTTGTTGTGGCCTGAAAGGAGAATTGTAAAAATCGCGTGAAAATTTCGATAAAAAAAAATATTCAATAGATGTACGAAAGAAGAGTGTCGCAGCGGCGGATGGGGGTGCGCTTAGCGATCCCATGGAGCTGACAAACAAAACACGAGAAAAAAAGTCAATAATTACTTTTTTTTTTTTTTTTTTTTTTTTTTTTTTTTTTTATGGCTGTTCATAATTAATACATAGAATAATCAATAATTTACTTCCGTTCCATTTACAATAAGAGGGCGAATCGTAATTCACGTAGAGAGAATCGCGCGTGCATACGCATTCGCACACGCTCGCGGGCGTCACATAAAATCCGATAAATTTCCCGCGGCGCGAGGATGACTCGATTTATAACGTAGCCTCGTGTCATGAATCTAGGGCAGTCTCGACGACGACGACGACGACGACGACGACGACGACGACGACGACGACGACGACGACGACGACGACGACGATGACGATGACGACAACGACAACGACGACGCCATCGTTCGCCTCCGCTTGCCCACATTTACTATTCGGTATTCGGTATTCGATGCGTGTCGTCTCCCACTGTTCCACCCGTTATATTGTTATCGGGCGCCCGCAGTATCAGCGAATGGCTTCCTTCCTTCCTTCTCTGGCTCTTAAGCTCCCGTCGCAATTGCATTTATTATTTAGCGGCTTATGGCCGCAGTCACTTTCTGATTTGCCGCTACTTTGCGCCAAGGATGTATGTCTCCATCGTATTTGCTTTCTTGAAAATTGCACAACGATAGGAGGAATCACGTTATACCTCATTCGGAGCCTTTGCAGCTGTCGGATTACAAAAGCTCGTTTACTTTTGCCGGCGGATGATACTTTGGCGGGTAATTATTGTGTCGCGCTCGAGGGTGAAGAAGAGCATCATAACATGTTACTCATGAGGGGAAAGCCAAGGCGGGCGAATCGACCGTTTTTGCGTGTCTCTGTTATAGGGTGCGCATTTTATTTATGATTATTAAGGATTAGTGAGGAAGGACATTGTTTGAATAATATATGGGTCGATGTAAGGTTTGGAGTAGCAACTAGGGGAACTTTATGATTTTCCTCGAGCTTTTCACGAACGTTGAAGCACTTGCCGATTCACGCTCCTCTCATCAATTTTTGATGACTTTTAATTTTTCAATTGCTCTCTCTCTCTCTCTCTCTCTCTCTCTCTCTCTCACTCATTATCCCACAATGTCTCTTGAAAATGTTGATTCGGCCGGCGAGTAGCCAAATAATAAAGATATTTAACCAAGTGCACCTACAAGTGCTCATTAGCTTGCAAAGTAAAAATGTATTGGGCAGCAAATTGCTCCGAGCGTATTAAAATATTTTTTTGAAAAATGCGCGCGAGTTGTTTGAATTCGACGGATTGAATATAAATGTAACGAATTTTTCACCCATAAATCCGTGATTTTCTTCTTAGTCCGATACTGTCGACGTAACGGAAAATACATTTCCCCCACCCCCCTCCCGGCCCCTTCCCACCAACAAGGTAGCGATCGTGCGTTAGCTTATCGCGGCTTCCGCAAAGTAAAATTCACTTTCCAATTAGACGTTCGGCAGACTCTACCGAGGGGTTAGAAATTCAAATGAGAACGCGAGCTCCATCAGGAAAACACTTTCGTGTTTTTTTCTTCTCTCGGTCGGTGACGCCACGCCGGGTTAATTCATTCGTCCGCAGTACTCGTTTCGTGTAACACGAGGCGCCCGAGCGCTTTTATTTCCTCGCCATCGTCCTTCCACCCTCCCCACCTCCGCGCCTCCCTCCCACAAAACCCCAACCGCCCCATTGCCTGCCCTTTCCACGCCAACTTTCCGCGGTCGCGCCCTCCTGATTCACCATGCACCAGCTACCCAATGTACTTTGGGACCACCCCTCGCTCTTCCTTAATTTTTTTTTCGTTTTGTATTTGATATTCCCTTTTCTCTCACTCTCTCTCTCTCTCTCTCTCTCTCTCTCTCTCTATCTCTTTCCCCCGAACCTCGTGTGGAATGCGGCAGTCCGATGAAGCGCCACTCGGACCCATTAAAATGTAAATCACGAACGAATCGAGAGCCCTGGTCTCGCGAATTAACGAAATTATTTATGCCTCCATTGTATTAGTTACTTTTTTTTGAAATTCAATGTATCGCACTAATTATTGAGTGGTGCACGGTGCAATTGCGTAAGGATATAGATTACTATGCGTGTATATTATTAAACGGCACTCACGGATATTCTATTTCACTTTGTACATCTATTTATTTATCAAATAAGTTTAAATGGATAAAACGAAAGTACTTTTATTATTGGTTATCGCGCTGTGGCGAAAAAATTCTCTTATAAAAGTCACTCTAAAATTTATGATAAAAATTGTATCCTGAAAATGGTTAAGGTAGCGTGTGTCATTTTATGGGATATTAATGATGACTTGGTCGATTTTATCCTACCGCTCGCTAATGCCCATAGACTTTCATACAAAACTCATGACACTTTTGTTTATCTGAAAAAAATATTATAGACAATTAATGCAATAATATTATACACGAGTTTATTGAATAAGTGTAAGTATAACTGAGACTTTGTCAGCTCGCTAGGTAGGTAAAATTTACTTGTATCGCTATTAGCATTTCAAAATATTGTTATTATCATTTAAATGATTAATTCTCATGTAAAACAATAAATCCTCGGTAATCTATTATTGATTTACTTGGATAAAAGTGTTAATCGTTTAAAAAATGTGCATTTCTTGATTAAAATACATTATTACTGAGCGAAAGTTTTTGTCGAATAAAACCGAGGATAAAGTTAAGGATTCGATTAACTAGCAATTAACAATACTAATATGCAATACATTTTTTAGCATGCTAAGTACATTGTATGGTGGTTAATAATAATAATAATAATAATAATAATAACAATAATAACAATAACAACAACAATAACAACAACAACAATAATAACGACAACAATAATAATAATAATAATAATAATAATAATAATAATAATCGTAAACGTAAATTATGTATACGAGCTCGAATACTTATTAAAAATTTTAATATCAATTTTCATTCAATATAAATTTTGCCAAGATACCGTCTTACTTTATATATGTATGTATGTATATATATATTTTTTTTAATATAAAAATTTTCAACTTAATTTTAATTTGATTTCAAATGAAAAACTTACAACTAGCGTAAGATATAAAAATTCGTGATAATATACTTACACGTTGTTTACTTTATTTATTTACGAACGTTATAATATTGTAAACATTGTTGTATAATACCCTAATTCAATGATATAAATTCCTAATTAACAATACGTACATGTGAGAACGGATTTTTTTTTATAATAAGCGATAGAATTATCGTTGTTGCAATCAATTTTAATACATGATTATTAAGCGCTTATCGTGCATTAAAATTAGAATCGTAATTAAAAATCTACAAATATTATGTTAAACAAATTACCTTTCAAAAGAAAAGCTCCAAAGGTGGGTAGAAAATATCGTATCGCACATGTTGATAATCAAACAAGCTCGATTATTTACATTTTAAACCAAAATTTTCCTTAATACCCTTAACACCTCTAAATTCATATTACGGTCGACATATATGAGACCGAAATAGTTTTTAGGCAAATGTTCTAATTGCAAAGGTGTTTAAACATACAAGATACTCGAATTGATCAGACACAAATTACGTATACGTTAGTAGGAAAACTTAGAAAGTGCATTGTAGGAATAGTATGCTTGAAGAAAAACAAACGATTAGTAACAATAGAGGTCGCAAATTCCAAAAGTACCTGGCGGCTGCCTTTTCTACATATATTTTCCTTACATGACGTGGCCGCTCCCCTGAAAAAACATTGCCCGATAAAGAACAACAACTGTTCGGAGGAAGTAAGACTAGCGCGCAACCCTTCGACAATTGTGCACTATCTCGTTGCGCGGGCGCGCACGCACGCACGCACACGAGGGCGTGGTCGTAGCGTCGAGGCGAGTATCTGCTTATCTAACACACATGGCTGTGTGACGAGCTGAGCCAAGTTGCTCGCGTGTCTTTTATTTTTTCCGTTCCGTGCCGAGAGGGCTCGAGCTCGATCGAGGGCTCGAAATGCAAAATTACAGGTAGTCCCATTTTTATTTTTACACATGACGAAGCTGGGGATTTGTTGATTACACGTAAAAGTCGGCGGCGGAGACGACAGCGGTGCTTGACGGACGGCGATGGGACGATGGGGGAGACGGAGGTCAGCGGGACGGGGTTAGAAAAGTTCACAATGATAATTGTCGTCTACTTTATTGACGGCCGGTAAAAGCAAGCGTGCCCCGAGGAATGATGGATTGGCAATAAGGAACAGCGAGGCGATAACCGTAAGCCCATGTACGTTAAAATTCATTCAAATGTCGTCAGTCCCTCATAACTTTTGGGGATGTAACTTCATTATCTCTTCCCGATCACAATAATATCAGAGTTATTTTTTTTTATTTATGAATCTCAACTCAATACACGAATAGTCTTGGTTGAAGTAGATAAATCATTCTTCTCGTGATATTTCTTTTTTTTTTACCTTTAAAATTTATGTTCGCGCTCATTTGCCAATTAAGAATGAAATTGTATTTAATCATATTCGAATGCATTATCAGCGTCACTAAACGCTTTAAAATTCTACTTTTCCTTTAAAAAAATGGTCGTATTTAGGGAATTTTAAGTGCCGTCCTTCTCTTACCGATACGTCTTATCCCCTAATCTCATCTTTATTACCATATAAGAATAAATCGAGAATCGATGGAAAACTGTTTTCGTCTTTGTTCCCATCCTCTGGTTCATTCCACCTCCACTGCCCCTTCCCTCCACTCCTCACTTTCTTTCCCTCTTTGTTTGAAAGCTCTGCGACACTGTTCATTACCGATATTTCAGTCTTATAACCGTAAAGTTATTTTGTACTTTGACAGAAACGAACGCGTTACGTGACTTATACAAATCACCGAGTTTTACGAAAAGCGACAGTTCGCAACTCCGTTCAAAGTATCTTTTGTGAAAAATAGAAACATAATTTAATGGATGTATCCTTAAAATATATAATCATACCGTGGAATTAATTATGCTTTAATTTGCTTCCACATCAATTGAAATTATCAGCTATTAAATGTCTCGATTAATTTATAGATGAGAAAAAAGGTGTCGATTGAGTTGGTATGCGTGTGTCAATGCATCTGTCTGCATTGATGATTAAGAGTACGATGAATCATTTAGAAAAAAAAATGACTAAAATATAGGGAGGAATGTCGGGAATATATATATATATATATATATATAATGCCAAATTAATATATTAAAAACGAAGTGAAAATGTTATTTTTCATCGTCGATTCAATATCGTCGTGTGCGACAATTGTCTTTAATATCATGAAATCGCATATATTATGGAATTCTGCTGTTAAAATAATGATTTATATACAGAATATCGGGCCTTCGCGTCGAATTCTTAGCTCGGGCATTAGAAAGTTTCTAAAATTTCTAGCGTTAAAGTTGAAATTGAAATATGGCCGATTGGGCGAGTAAGAGCGGCGATCGACTTATTATTTTGCCATCCTCCACTGTGGATGTCTCGTGAAAATTCCGAGTCATAAAAAGTGTCCCGGTATCATCAAGTGGAGAACAGTGGGGACATTTTAAATTCAAGGCCCCGGTTTGTAAGAAGAGCACGGCTCTTGAAAATACTCGAATCTCTCTGCGACATCGTAATTCATTTTTTCCGTCTCCCAAAGTTTTTGATCGCGCGCCGCGGCGCTCCCTATTGTGTACTCTATTGCAGTGCATCCGGATGAGGCACGCAAACATGCACACAGAGACCGGCTTTGATAATGGGCTACTTTTTAAAATGTAGTTATAGGGGGCGTGCGGGTGCGCTCTGACACAAAGCACTTTAGATACCGATTATTTCGAAATTTCTCTCTTCCGTTTGCTTTGTAAATACCTTTCAAAGCATTCCTTTGACGACGCACTAACAATTATTCAAATACAGGCTCGCGAACTGTGGAAAAATGTGCGCGCGGCCGTTAATTTATTAATCAATTTATGAAACAGTCGGTCGGACAGTTTTGTCATGTCTAAATCGATCTTCGATACAATCCGGTCACTCTATTCATCAACATAATTTTATTTATCCATTCGAATAGTCGAATAGCCGCTGACTTTTATACATATTATCGTAGGGTAAAAAGAGGGTATGAGAGAGAGAGAGAGAGAGAGAGAGAGAGAGAGAGAAAGAAGGAGAGAAGCATTGTTTTTTATAAACTACTCCTACGATCCGATGCTAATGACAAGGCTGGTTTTTGCTCAGAGGGCGAGAGAGAGAGAGAGAGAGAGAGAGAGAGAGATAGAGTGAGAGAGAGAGATAGAGTGAGAGAGAGATAGTGTGAGTGTATACGCACGTTCGGGGCTATTCTAATTTAGACATACGTAAGCTGGACAAAAGGCTTGTTTACACATAGAGATATAGTGAGATGGTGGGAACCGAAGGGGTTTGGTGTACTGCTCGAGCGTGGGAGGAGGGTAGTAGGAGGGGGGGCAGAATGGAGTCTTAGTAGATGGCGGAACCGCCATTGATCCTGTAGTATCAGTTGTCCGGGAGCTACCGAACGGGCAGCCAATCCCCGACTCGAGGCTGCACTCCATCCTCGTGTGCATGTCCACGGAGCTGAAATTTTTCCGCTTCGAAGAAGCGAGATACCGGATAAAGAGAGACTCACTAGGAAGAGCTAGAGTTAAGATGTTCTGGGGGTACCTCTAGCCTCTCTCTCTCTCTCTCTCTCTCTCTCTCTCTCTCTCACCCCCGTCTCTCACTACATTTTAGCTACCTACGATCCTTTAGCCCCTCGAATCCCTACACCGCGCAGCAACTTTACGCCCCGATGTTTCCACTGGGATAATTACCAAAATTGATGGTACCTACGGTCGAATAAGCGATCCTTTTTATCGGCGTATCCCTGGCGATTTTCCGCCTTACATTACGCTCAAAGTATTACATTCTCAAAATCGATTGTACTGATAAATCAAAGGATAAACGCACCCGTCTAACTCTAATGCAATTATAGACGACTCTTGTCCCTCGTACGTCATTAACGCGTCTCTATTCGGTCATGGGCCAACGGCACTCGGTTCCCTCGTAGCATTGGTGAGGCTCGCAATCGGATGCACTTATTTGGACTTGGGTCTCACTCGCTCACTCGCTCACTCGCAACTCTCGCCCGCGTACTCGGCGGAACCCGTGGGGACGCAGAGGGGTGGGGCCGACGACGGG
>NW_011948438.1:1736899-1771334 GCF_000503995.2 Ceratosolen solmsi marchali
CGGCCGTTGCCGCGGACGGTAGGGCACGAACGCACGAACGAATGCACGCACGAATGCGTACGCACGAACGAACGCATGGACGCACGCACGCACGCACGCATTTACGGACGTACGTAGAGCCGATAATTAGCGCACCTCTAATTGCGCCGGAGGTCAGCGGCACACGCTGTTTGTTGGCTTCCCGGTGCTCGGGGCTTCCCCCGATTGGTGCACGCACCCGCGGCCGTGTCATCGGCCTCCCGCTCGGATATTCGCGGGCCTGATTAATGAGCTAGCCGTCGCCGAGCCCTCGAGGAAATCAGCCGAGTCACGGCGGGATTAACGCGCTATTAATCACCGTGGCCGTATCGCCGGAGTAATAACTGTTAATCGCCTGGGCCAGATTCATCGGCCGTAGCCGTAGCCCTGGGATTTTATCAGCAGCCGGTGGCGAGTCCCCGCCTCGTGGAGTAGGTCCCGGCTGCCCGGGGGATTTTTACGAATGAAACGGGCCCTCTCAGCCTCCCGACAGGGGCTGCTTCGAATGATCCGACGCGTCACCAAGTATTTGCAAATTACGGGATTCGCGGCACTCCCCTCCCCCGTCGGTCTTGCACTTTCATTTTGCCCTTTCGTATCGCCTTACCGATAATCTTTAAACCGGAGTGAGATGTTTATTAGCCAGGGGCTGCATTAGAATCTTTGTTTAAAGAAATTTTCTTCGAGTATTCCAAAGGCTTTTATAATTTCGCCAATGGGTATTATTAAAGTCAGGGTTAAATTCTTTATTGGAGGAGCGCTCATTTAAATTTACTTTTAGCGTTTAGTAAATAAGTTGCACCCGACCGTTTGCTTCCTCGTTTCTTCGTCCCTTTTCGTTCTTCCTTTCCTTTGTTTTTTTTTTTTGTTTTTTTTTTGTTTTTTTTTTTTTTTTTTTTTTTGTTTTGTTTTTCTTTTTGATTTTTTTATTAAAATTTCAACGCTAAAGTGAGGTAAGGTACGGATGAAAGGGAGGGAGGGAGGGAGGGAGGATACAGCGAGCTTATTGATTAGAGTGGAAATGTAGCTATTAAATATCCACGAGTTTATACAGTGCTAATGTTGAAATGTTGAAATGTTGAAAGGGAAAGTTAGTGGGAATATGAAGTTGCGTGAAAATGTAAGAGTCGACGAAGCGCTGAATATTTTACTCCACGTGAAAATCTACGTTTATATTGACGTATTGGCGCGAGGAGAAATCTCTCGGCTCTCCTATTTATTATTATTGGCAACTAATTCAAATGACTTTTGACGTACGCGCGGTTCACCTCTGTCCATGCTGCAAGGCTCTCCCTCAAACTGACGGAACGCTCGAGTGAAAAGAAGAGCGATAGAGAAGATAGAGGATTGACGATAGAGGATTTGACCGTATTGACTGACGCGCGCCTCGACGAGTCTGTAAAGCATTAGGTCTTCATTAGGTATGCGCTCGTGACTCTGTGTGCGTCGATTCTAGGCCGTGGCAATCGTGAAAATGTGATTGAGAGGAGACCGCGAGATGGATATAAAGATGGATGGAGATAGAGCTAGCAAGAGATAGGTAAATAGACGGATAGACGTGAAAGAGAAAGAGAGTGAGAGTTGAAGGGAGATGGGTTTCAGACGAATCTGAAAAGATCCGCAAAACATAATAATAATACGATTGACCGACTTGTTTCATATTTTGCTAAATTGAAAAAACTTTTATCGATACGTGCTTCAAACAAGGATTGTGATTTTTTTTTGTTTTTCTTTTTTTGTTTTGTTTTGTTTCTGTTTTGTTTTTATAATCGTTTAACGATGCATAAAGAACTTGGACTCGATTATCGCTACGTTTCGGTTTCGGCAATGCACGTATGTCCACGTTACGGTGATGCTGAAGAAGCTTTATTATACCAAGAGGAAAGAGGCGAAACGCAAAAGTGCCCGGCTTACCTGATTTTAGTGCAAATTTTTAATTGAATTAAATTACTAACAATAAAGGTTAATAAGAAGCTGACAGATTTGCTTTAAAAGGCTCTGGGACAAGGACTCGAGCGTCCAATAAAAGCCAATAGTCGGCAAAGTCGCACACTCGACGGGACAAAAGTACTACTACTACTACTACTACTACTACTACTTACTACCCTCCCATTAGGAATTCCAGCCAACAAAGGAAACGGCCGAGAAAAGATCATCGGCGGGCTGCTGTGTCTACGCTCTCGGCAAACTATTTGACGCGCTCTTATGTATAATGCAAGTTACGCCCGTTGATCTACCTAATGCGCGCCTACGAGCACACACATGCGTGCGTGGGTGCGTGCGTCCGTAACCGGCACACCTGCACACAACCAACCGGGAGAGATCCATTGTAGCACGTGCTACACAATGCGACTAATATACGCAACATGTGGTGTGCCAACAACCAACCTCCAACCTCCCCAACCACACCCACACACACCACCCCTCCGCCAATCCCACGTCGACCGTTCTCCGCTAATATACGAACTCGACTGCAACGTTTACAAAATTCATGTTCGAGACGCGGCACATACCTCGCGTGGTGCCGAGGGGGAGGATGACAAGCCATTATACTCCCTGCAGCAGGAAACTGGCCTCTCTGAAATCTGAAGCGATGAGGAGGAGGAGGAGGCTAGGCTACGCGATGCCGACATTCCCCTTTAAAAAAATAAAATCGAACGCAAATCGAACGCTCGTCACGCTTTATTTTTTAAATAAACTTTTTTAAATAAATGCAAATTACTTTTTGCATTGTCTTAACTGCGATATCGTCGGGCACTTTATCAAGACGCGTTGTGATTCGACAATGCCACTGACAGCGATGGAAATCCGTTTCACTCGTCAGATTCATCGGATTTTCACAACTCCGCCGAGACCTCATTTCCATTAATTATTCAAATCCTTTGTGAAAAATCTCATTATCCGTGTACATAATTTTATTACTATAGTTTGCAGAGACGCGTACGTATGACATGATTTATTTCCTTCAAAGACATCCTCCTTTCCTTTACTTTCGTATCCTTTTATTATCCGACGCCTATATAAATACGACACTTTCCTCCAATTTATTTATATCCTCTTAATTTAATTTAATTTTAATAAAATTCTCGTTAATAACTGGCGGGCAATCATTTTTAAACGGCAATACGACGTGTACCTGCGCAAAGATCTTAAGTGGATATAATCGTTATAATTTTCATATTCAAACTATACTTTATTGCCGATGTGTCTCATCATTTGCGTTATCTTAACAGAATAAATAGATGTTTATCCGTCCATATCTCTCCTTCATTGTCGCATACCACTTGAGTAAACAGGAATTCAATAACGCTACCTCTCGACAATCGCTCCTTACTCATTCTCGCGTAAATAAGTGCGCTCGACAATGAAGAGTGACAAAAAAAAAAAAAAAATGCCTTTAAACTCTTTTCCGGAATATTATCGTGGGCTCTAGTTATTTGCTCTTCGAATTCTCGATAGCCGTTTAGTTTAATTTTATAATAATGTCTTGTCGTTGTTATACACGATGCTACATGCGTGCCCGAGTGATGTGGAAATGCTCTTGGGATTACGAGAATTTTTTAATGTAAACATAAGAGCGGGAGGGGGTGGGGGTGGGGATAAGAGATGAGCGCTAGGCCTGTTGTCGCCAGAGGTTGAGGGAAACCTCTAACGATCGCGACTCCATAGACTTTTTCACAATTCGATAGAGTTGCCACACACCCACGTGATCTGTACCAAACGCGCGATAAATCTGAATATCACCGTCCGCATTATGTAAAAAAAAAACAAAAAAACAAAAAAAAAAAAAAAAAAACAAAAAAAAAAAAAAAAAACAAAAAAAAAACAAAAAAAAACGTAATTAACGCGAGCAACCAGCGCCACTTGGCTGCTCCCAATTATGGCTTGCAAAATGCCGTAAAGTCTCCCCGTCTTCTTTTATCCGGGGTTCCGGCCACCCCAGGACAAATACATCAAATTCGATGGACGAGGAGGTGGAGAAGGAAGGAGGCCTCGGGGTGCGAACGCTTCTCTAAGTCGATATCGTGAACAAGAACAAGATGTTACGGTCACGCTCGCTCGCTCGCTCGCTCGACGACGTCGTTTCGTGACAAAGTAAAAGAGGGCGACTCTGGCCGCTCGAGATTCTTCGAACGCAAGCGTCTGGCCCCGCTTCAATTTCGATAATCTGGCAGGACGCGAAATCATTATTATGCCCATTATTGGCCCCGTTATTTACTGCGCTTCCCAGCCCCTAAATCCTCGGGAAAACCACAGGCCATCGGTCGATGGCCACGGACGCCCCGGGAGCCCCAGTCCCCAACCATTGGAACACGTTGTACTGGGGACTTGATGAACGTTGGTTGCGAGCAGCAGAAGCGCTTTCGCTTATTTATGAATTGCGCCTGGAAATTAAGGCTTTTATCGCTCGCGCCTAATGCCTGCGCCTATTTCAAATCCTTACGGCTTACCTTTTCTATTCCTCTACCCTAGCCTTTTAATAATAAAAAAGTAACGACGTTTTTAAATCTATAATTACTTAACAACCTTTCGCTCCACTTGCATTAGCTTCTACGTTGCAACGTATTTTCTGCCTTTGAGCCAATGACTCTTCAACAACTCCAACTGCCGCCAACTCATGTTTCTTCTTCCTCTTCTTCTTCTTCTTTTTCTTCTTTTTCTTCTTCTTCTTCTTCATCTTCTTCTTCTTCTACTTCTTCTTCTTCTACTTCTTCCTCTTCTTTTTCTTCTTCTTCTTCTTCGTCTTCTTCTTCTGCTTCCTCTTCTTCAACTTCTTCCTCCTCACTGTTCTCTCTTTATCTTTTTTCATAAAATTTTTCACTTAATTATCGCCCATACTTATCCGGCAATTTAGTTTCGAATTTACACACCAGCGCAGTTTCCCACAGCGCTCAAGCGCATTTCAAATGAAAACATTCGCATATCGAGCGCGCATCGCTCGCTGTAAATAAATTAAGACTCCCTTCGACTGCTGCTCCATTCAAATGATCGAGGAGGCGGCCCATGCCGCCCCCCCCCCCACGTGTCACGTTACGTTGCCTTCCGTCTCTCCACCTCAAAATAAAAGGCTGGCAATGTCATTATTATTAATTAATTTATCATGAATATAATACCGGATTTTTTCGTAATTTGCTTCCAAGGGGATGATAATTGATCTGAAGCGAGCCAGCGCAGCTACACGCCCCCCGCCCCCCCCCTAAAGGACAAAACAATGAGAAATATAAGGACAGAGAGGATGGCCGAGAAAGTTGGAAAAATGAAATCGTAGAAGTTTATTGCCGAAGGGAGGGGGAGGAGGTTTATACAATAATACGCGTCCTGCAAAGACGAGGTTTTGCCTGGCGCACGGGAACTATCAGCTAGCACGTATACGATTTCATATAATAGAAACCGATATGAGGGACTTGGGTGGTTTGACGCAGTGCACTGCCGCTATGCTTATAATGAAATTGAGAAGCGTAAGAAATTGCTGCTTCAACTTCCGTCACGGACCTCTCCTAGACGAAAACTGAAAAGCCCATAATTGCAAGTGAAGGAAAAATGGTCTGTTTTATTTCAAGCAGCACTTCGCCGTTAAAAGACTACTTCCATATACTCCCAATGTTTATAATTTTCCCAATGCTTATAATTCTCATTTAAATAAATGGGTTTTTTTTTTGTTTTTTTTTTTTTGTTTTTACATCTTACAATTCAATTATTTTATTACTTCTTGAACAATATTTTGCTTTTACAACGAAAGTGAAAAAATTCGTAAGAATTATTAATGAGACGTGGTGAAAAGTTATGATCGAAAGTGAACAACTTTTATTAAGAAAAAAAAAATTAAGTATTTAATCGCGCTTGGTCAGATCGGTATGGGATTTCAAAGATTTCGACCTAATGGTTTAAAAAAAAAAAAAAAAAAAAAAAAAAAAAAAAAAAAGTCTATATGCGCTGATAAATTTAAATATTTAGATACAATGATACAAAATACAAGAATATAAGAAGAAGAAAAACAAGAAAGTCATTATGAGAATATTACGTGAAACGAATATTTAAAAATAATATCGATTGTTTTGTTTAAACGTTTGATGAATGCCTGCAAATATCTTAATACAGAATCGATAAACCATTAATAATTAGGAAAATGTTGTAATGTATGAGAAATCGGGCGATACTAACATTATTAAAAAATGAAGGAGAAATCATGCATTTTAGTGGAAAAAGGTAAAAAGATAATAGATAATATAAGACAATAATGTTTAAAGGCGATATAAATGTCCTGCTAAGCAATTATTTAATAAATAAACAGACAAAAATTATATCATCATTCACGAAACGATCGAATGATCGAAATTTTTACTTTCAAGCATTTTCGCTTGAAATCTAACTAAAAATTGAACTACCTAAGTTATAAACATATTGTCCATTTAGCATATTGTAATGTTCGCCGCGTCAAAAATTGTTTATCTCTATTAAACAATAAAATATACTCGATTAAATACGTAATTCGAGAATAAGGAGCATTACCAATGCTCACGATATAATACGTTAGAATAGAATGAATATCGCCGTATCGACTTACGACGTGTTAAACCATATCGGTATCATCACCTCGGAAATTCAAATTTCATTTACGCCAAATGCAAATAATCTTGAAACTTTATTTGCACTTGTTGAATATTTTATGGAACTTCAAAAAACACGCTTCGGCCGACTAAAGTCTTGGCATACATTTTACCGAGAACACGGGCCTCCTCCAGTCCAGTGCAACGTGGCGCGGAAAAATCAAAGTGAGAAAAAAATCGTTGGAGGAAAAGTACGGGAAAATAGTCGCGGCAGCGGTAGCGGCGTTGTAAACCACAACAAAAGAGCATCGCCGGAGGAAGGCCGAGAAGCTTCCGTATCAAAGGCGAAAGCGCGCCAACCTCGGCGGCTATCTACGCGTCAACGAGCTGCAAACACTTGGAGAGGCGCAGACGCCCTCGGGAAGGGCAATACACGTAGACAATCGATGATTGCGCGCTTGAAATACGCCAACCCCCGCGGTTCGGCACCGCACAAAAGGCCGTCTGGGTACGGCTGGGACTCTGACTTCCGGGATATTTCAATTAAAGCATCCACGCGCTCTCTCATTACGACCTCCGAGGCTACCAGTTTTAATCGCGCGCCTCCTCATCGTTCGCCCCCCTCCTCCCCTTACAAACGCCCCCCCCCTATTCATCTACCCGAACCCACACTCTCCGCCGTTACCAGGACTCCGTTTTTCACGTGATTCACGCAATGATAGCTCACTCGCCGGAGGACACCCTTCCTATACTCGACGGCTACATTCGAGCTTTGTGCGAACGGATCGCTCAAGCAAGCTCTTGTAATTTAGTGAAATTGTTATTTACGGATCTTTACATATACGAACGGATACCGATCCGACGCTCGTTATCCTTGGCGAATCATGGAGACGTGATTTTCAGAGGATATCCGATATTATAAGGAGAATCGTGCATTTATCCCTTACATAACGTCTATATTTCGATTCAAAGGATTCTCCAAACTTCCCTGTACTTCCAATTAATAGTCATTTATTGGATTTTTACTTTATTTTAAAATCCATGCGTAAATGTGTGTAGGAGAGTAGCGTACTTACTGTAATGTTAATAAATTTCACGAACCATTGACTTCGTGTGATGTACGCTTCTTACAAACCCAAAAAAAACAGCTTCGGGTGGATGGGGGGGGGGAGGCAAAAAAAACAAAAAAACAAAAGCAGTATCAGTTTCAACATCTTTATAGAATTGTTATCGTGTGAAATTTTAGCGTTTCGTAAATAAAGATTCGTTTTTATTTGTATTTCCCTGTTTTTATAAACATTTATGGCGCGCACAAGAAACGTGTAGTTAACGATCATCAATCACGAAATACGGGCGAATTTTATCTAATTTTAAATCGCTTATTTCATGCATCGATATTTCAATATCGTATTTATTTCATTATACAAACGATTGTACTCAAAGTATATTATATTTTATAAATTGAGATTGAAATTATCGCTCGATGGCACTCGCACAAAGTACTCGCCGATAAAATTAAGCATTATTTTCGGACATTAAAATTAAAAGATTCCATTAAAACGTCTCCCACCACCACTACCTAATATCCTTTAATACATCGGATAAACAATAATGGCCGCTATAAAGCATCGCTTATTCAACTACGTAATCGCTCGGCAAACAACGATAAAAAGAAATGAGGAGGATAATAAAGTAATAATCGATGAAATAACTAGAATCGCGATTGAGAAGAAAGTCGACGCGCGCATTAACGGCCGCGTATCGTCGTTTATATCCAGACGCACAACGGTCCTCGCGACTATATCCTTCCTTCCCTCTTGCCCTCCATTCCCATTCTTACCTACCGCACGCACCGACTGTTGCGCCCGTCGATACTCTCTTACTCCCCCCCCCCCCCACCCCACCCCACCCCTCCACACCCCACGACATCCCATCCAACCACGGACCCTCGTCGCCCATTGTCGTAGTTTCACCCTCCGCGTCCTCGGTCGCTGTCATAATTGTGACTCATTAGTTGGGGGCGGTTTTCGGAGTCCGAGTAATTTATCCTTGGCCAGTACGTGCGTGGCCTTTATTGTCGCGGCTCGCATTCGCGTATACATCGAGTGGGAATTTTCTTTCCGCGTAATATTCAAAAAGTAGTTTGGTCGTTGGTGGTGATAGTTAGGGTGTGGGAGATCAGGAGGGAGAGTGCGTGTATGTGCGTGCGCTCGCGTGTGCGTATTTGTGTGTGTGTGTGTGTGTGTGTGTGTGAGAGAGAGAGAGAGAGAGTGTGTGTGTGTGTGTGTGTGTGAGTGAGAGAGCCCGTGAGTACACCTGTGTACATTAGACGGCGCGTACTTCCGTTATGCGTATTGGAGGCGGGCGCGGATGGTGTTGAGGGGCCGGCGGGAGGGGTCGAGGGCCGTTAGTCGAACGCAGTTAGTGAGCTGGTGATCGACGCGATCAACGCGGAGATGCGAGTGGCTTGTATTTATCCAGGGCTCTGTCGTTTCACGCGAGACTCGCTCGTTTGATTCGCGATTTGTAAGATCGCCCGTACGAATTAATGACGTGGCCCAAGGGAGAAACAAACTACTAATCCATGCGATTTCTCGTTTTCCCTGTCGGATACAATCGATTTGAAGTTACGTAGTTTACGCAATACGTTAGCTTAGCTTGGCGTAACGTCTACACGATCTCGTTAACCTTCGTTAATACAACTTTTCAACGGTGCATTCGTCATTTATACTTAACCCATACATACCATTTTAATACAGGTAATCCGAAAGTTTATCATTCTCATTCGCATTCTTCTTCCCTGGTGTAGCTGTTTAATGTTGTTGTTGTCGTTGTTGTTGTCGTGGTTGTTGTCGTTGTTGTTATTATTATTGTTATTGTAGATTGGGGGAATAAGCGCGAGTGACGCGCAAGTGACGGCACGTCGAGCAATTACTAGCCGCGCTTCATACTTAAAGCGAAAAAGTCGCAAATTTTGGAGAAACGTGGGCGAGTCGTAACCCTATGAGATTTTAGGCTTAATGAAAGTTGCCCCTTTGTGCATAGGCAGGCATTATTTGCATAAATTTTATTAATCTTATTACCTCTCGCAATTGCTTATTCATAAAGCACCATGAAAATATATTAACTTTACGAATAATTATAGCATGCGATAAAAATTGTTTGCCAACGACGTTAATGTCGCTATTGCGTCATTAATTGTTACGAGAAAAGTTTTTTGTAGTAACATTAAATATCTCATTTACAGTCACTTACTTCGAAACGCATAAATTCACACGCATAAATTTTACTAGCGAAATCGGCTCGTGAAACTTTATCAATCCGTACGTATTCCCTTAATGGTTATCTCACAACCTTATTGCTATAGTTATCGAAAGCGAGAATTGCCCGGCTATAAATATAAACTCCGCGCGATAGATTGATTCCACCATGCTGCCGCTTCGTCACAATAAGTTTGGATGGGTGATGATGGGTGATGATGGGTGATGATGGGTGGCGGTGGCGGTGGGGGGGAGGGGTGAAGGGCAGGTGGCTATTTGGCCGTTGGCATTGCCCGTCAAAAGTCAACTCAATGATGCCCGACGAAAAATTAATAGTCTATACCACCCGTGCAATTAGCGAGCTATTGAAAAAAAAGTAAACGTTCAGCGGTGTGCGTGCGCGCGTGCGTGTGTGTAAGATGAGTGAAATTTTTGTAGCGAGCCTCAATGTCGCTTCGCAAATTTGCCAAAATTTCCAATAATACGTTGACCTGCGCCAACGACGTTTACCACTGTAGTAGTACACCAGTCTGTCTACCAGTTTACCATCCCACGCACTTCGCTCGCGTTCGCCCGAGGACAGAGTGGGGGGCCGTTCTACCAATTCACATAAGCCATACGCGCGTGACTGTCGTCGGTTAATTATAAATACGCAGTGATGTTTGACAGCTGTCGGATTGCGCTAATCCGCTTACATTTCGCCGACGAGGCGCGTACGTTTGTTGGGATATTGTCAGGTCGGCGGCCCTTTCACCGCTGTATTTTCCAAGTTGGCCCTCTGTGATTCGTATGCGCGTCGCGCGACTGGAACTCGACAAATTCAGGGGAAAAGCGATGGCTTTTCCTGCGGGCTTGCCGATTGAATTCACGGCTCGCACTCTCGTAATATGTTGGCGTAAAATTGTCGACCAACAGTGGCTTTGCATTAATTAATTTAAGGATGGCGGGAGTTGGGGGAGGGGGCAGGGGGATGGGGGGATGGGGGGGGAGGGGGGCTAGTGTCGGGGATGGTGTAAGCGGCGGGGGGGAGGGGGGCTAGTGTCGGTGATGGTGTAAGCGGCGGGGGAAACAGAGGGATGGAGGTGGGGGTGCGATGCAATTGTTACGAGGCATTGGCGCCCAGTTTTATAGGCGTGATAGCTGACCTAATAATGGCCAAAAGATGAATGCTGATTGTTTCGATTAAATTTATAATTAGCGTATTAAATCGTGGATAGGGGCAGCAGCATAGCAGCAAACGCGAATAAATAAATATGTCAAAATGTTGAAAGCACTGGTGCGAATTAATTAGGTATCTTATTTATTCATCAAGGGCGCACAAATATCTATGGAATTGTGCATCTTTATTTAATAGACGAGAATCATCAATGATCCAGTTTATTCGCGTATGGGAAACGCATGGAGAATACATTTATCGCGCATCCTGAAAACTCGTAGCTCTTCTTTTCCGCATAAAAATCTCAACTTAAGCGTAAAATGGATGGGCCTCGCGAAGATTGACGTCTATCTATCCTGAGGCATCAGTAGCCACATTATCGATACTTTTAAAAATCACCGATTGCGAATTGGATTTTTATCGTATCTCTTTATATGACACATCTCGCACATCGACAGCATTACCCGAGAAAGCTTAACACTAGCAACTTTTTAGCACCGAGCTTTCTTCTCTCCTTGACGTTCCTAACGCACCCAACGTCCTCTCTCAACTGATAAAAATGTACTCGAGGGTGTCACGATAAAGACAGCCTCGATGGATTCGTAATGTCTCGTAAGATATAATAATATCGCCTCCCTCTCGCACTAATATGGGAGAATCGCGCGCCCTTACGTGTCGTTATACTCTCGAGTGAGCTTCAGTAGGGGTTGTTTTACATTGACTGCAACATTAACGTCATTCAGTCAAGGCCCCCGGCACAATATTTCCCTTCGCATAAATTTATTATTACTCCCATTTTTCCGATACGTCGCTATGAAGGTCCTGTGCTACGTGCAAATACCAATCTCCCGTTAATATTACGACAATTAATAATTTCAATTAATTAATTAATCATCGAATGCGTGACCTACATTAAAATTAAGTTGTACGTATGCACGTATACCTTTAATTGTAGATATGTAGATATGTAGATGCGTAGATAAATAGGCAGATAAATAAGTAGACGGGTGCTCAGATACATCTATTTGAGTTATCTGCTATAATAATTTCATAGTCGTGTTGTATTGCGAGAACGTACATCTTCTAATCAATAATTCTACTACTTTCTTATTCGTGGATGATAATAAATTGTTTAACCAGACAAAATTCTCTTCAAGCACGCTATCATTGAATCTCGTATTCGCGCGAATTTAAAGCACAGATATTACAAGAATTGTATATTTGTCGCAAAATAAAATGGAATTATTGCGTGCAATAAAGCGCTTCTGATTATTATTATTATCATAAAATTACATTGATCATTCGAACATAAATGAGCTATTTTGAAAATGAAAGAGTATCCCCTTTAACCTCTACTCTTCTTGCTTATTATTTCTCCTTCCAAGTGACGAAGATATATGCTCAAACTTGCTGTGCATTACACTCGCTCTTCTTTAGCTTTCCTATTTATTTCTATCGCACTCGTTGCATCTTTTGCAGACAGTAATAGAGCCGGGAGTCGAGCTGTGCAGCTTCCATAGCACGAGAAAGAAACAATTTTCCCTATGATTTTATTCGAGTGTTTTTCCTCGGCTCATTTCATAACTCTCTCTTTTTTTCTCTCTTCCTTTTTCTTTTTATTAACCCGTTCACTGAATCAGACATCATTTTGCAGCTTCGTTATTTATATTTGGATCGATGAATTGAAAACAGTTTGTACAAGAATTTTCCATGCGCATTGGTGTCTATTATATTTTAAAGAGAGAGAGAGAGAGAGAGAGAGAGAGAGAGAGAGAGAGAAGGGGATGCTTGTTGATGTTTCAATGGATACGCGCGTGTTCACATTGCGCGATACACGTACATTCGAATGACGGATTTCATTTTGCAGTTTTGCATATCTGCCGTCGTACATGTTGACTTGTTTTATCTCAATTATAGGTTATTATTATTCTTATATATTCTCTCTCCTTCTTCGGCTCATTATCATTATTTCAGTAGACGTCTTGCTTACAGGCGGTATTGCATAATAATTATCGATGTATTAATCCGTAAATTAGTTCTTCGTAATATAATCGGTATTGCATTTGAAGGTGAACAAATTAACTTATTGCATTTGAAAATATTGCTTTCGAAAGAGAATATGGGCTAAGCGGAGAATATAGGAAATTACATAATTAAGAGGCGATGGAATATTGTGATTTAGCAAATTTCTTAAGGATAATTAAATCGCGCAAATGAAAATGGACTAAGCCTGTAGCTATAATAGTAAATAAAAGAGCGTAGCAGCATGTTGGGGCGATAAGACGGCCGAAGTAAATGATCTTTAGGTAGATCGGAGCGAAGATAGGATGATAATATTAAATTAGTCTCAAGGAAAATGTAGGTGTGACTAAGTATCTTAGATAGATTACGTGTGGAATAGAGTAGTATGGGAAGGATGGTGGCGAGTGGGGGGGGGGGCAGATGAGAGAGTGAGGTACCTCCTGACGGCCAGTTGATGAACTTTCACGCTTTAAAAATCCACTGATAAGGATAATAACAATAATAATAACAATAACAATAATAATAATAACAACAACAACAACAACAACAACAACAACAACAACAACAGCAGCAGCAGCAACAACGACGGCGACTACGACGACGGCAACAGCAACAGCAACGACGAAAACAATAATAATGAAGGCAACTATGGCGGCAGTAATAGTAATCATGACCATAATAGTAACACTTAACTATGGCTAACGATGGGGCTGAACGAGTCGAGCTGTTGCAGTAGACACTACCTTCGGGCGCGCTAACACGCATGCGCAAGCACGCACATACGCACCCACCTCGCTTATTAATATCAACATTTCCTTTTCGTATTAATAAGAACGGCCATTCTCGTGCATTTACCAATTATTCCGCTCACACGCGAATCTCATCGAAATATCAAGTAATTCATGGAAATACGTTAAATCACGGTCTTTACGGTTCTCGACACACGCCGCGCACGCGAGCTACGTAGGTGCCATGCGCGACAGCCACTTACGTTGACAGAAATGTGTAAACGAGATACCCATGCAACAATAGTTTTGGAAACATTTTGGATATCCCGAGGCGAAGCCAAAACTACAAGCCCACGTGACTGATTGAACGTACGAGCGAAGAGACGGAAAGTTTTAGCGAATGTTATTCGCGGTAACAACTCTCATCACCTCTCGTCATTCTCTTGGTCTTCGTTACATCGAATTTCATTGTTGGTCCCAAGTTCCTCTAGACTCTGACAAGTCTCCTCGATCCCGCCACTTTATATTAATCTATATATATGTGTGTGCGCGCGCGCGCGCGCGTGTGTGTGTCAGTCACGAAACAAAAGTCGCAACAAATGATGCCGCAAAGCCGAGGAACAATACAAAACCTACGACAATTTCCCACTGGTGCGTCACTCTCGTAGTATATAGCGCTACTTGGTATTGTGTGACGAACAATGCCCCGAGTGGTTTTGATATTCGTATCGATAGGCCTGGATTTATATTGATCGGAGAACACAAGCCGAGACTCGTAAAGGGGGTTGAAAAAAAATGTGCCCTGGCATTTGTGCGGCGCCACGTTCGCCGCGCGGCTTTCTTTATTGGCGGCAGCTGCGATTCCTTGCTCTCGAGACGACAGGTACAGGAGTCCTGGCTCGCCTCCTCCCCCTCCGAGCCTGTCTGCTTCGGCTGTGGAGTCAATTCTCGATTCTCCGAGTGGCAACAAATTCCAAATACATTCTGTCCCTTATTAAAGACTTTTTCCATCTACTTTTTTTCTCTCTTTGTTATTGTTGTTGTTGTTGTTGTTGTTGTTGTTGTTGTTGTTTTTTTTGTTTTGTTATAAATTTTCCGCGACTGCTCGATGTTTGCTACGGGATAAGCACCTTTATGATTAGTTATACTTTCAGTTGGATATTTAGTGGTGGCGGGTGGGGAAGGTGGGTGGGAGATGAGGCAATATTTACATAATTTGGTTCGTCGATATATACAAGGGACAAATTTTGTATATCGACAACTCCTAGGCGCGTTCTCGACGGTTTCATCTAACAACTTGATACGCCATATTACAAATAAATGAAAAAATTTAACCTTTCGCCTAAAATCTGTACTTTCAACATACGAAGCAATTCTCATTCGAGTATTTAACTCACACGACTATACATTGCCAATAAAATACAATTAATTATTATTTTTGGATAGAATTTTTGAGACCGTTTAATAAAGTACAGGACTTAAATAATAAATCTTTCATAAACATTTAAACGATTCCGGTCCACCCCAGCTCATTCATGACCCATTATTATTATTTTATTATTTTATTATATATGTGTGTGTGTGTGTGGGGGGGGGGGTGTATAATTTTTTTTTTATGATATACAACTCGCGAATATTCAAAATCAGGCCGTGAAAGCCAATTAACCCATTGTTTATTTAATAAATCATTCTTTATCAGAGGCAAATTGCGAAACCGCCGCATAGTACCGCATTGGCATATGCCGCAAAATTCTAGGCAACGTTATTGTTATAACGCTCGACGCAGTATCTCTTACAACTTATGCGTTAGCTCAATTACTTTTATAAAACTCGTCTTCTCTCTTTGTCCCTCATAAATTCCGGCATTTGACTCTTACCGCGTAATTAAAGCACCCATGCAGCTTTTATTTATTATGCGTATTTATTTGGTTAATACTAGTCGCATACGTCAATTTCCAATGCTAATAATTTTACAATATTGTTTGTTCAATTTAGCGATTCTTGAAAATATCTTTCCTTTTGTTTCATTAGAGATGTGCATCGAAGTTTATCAGATATTCGCTGGGAATGGATATTTTTTGTATTTATTCGTCAGCGTCAGTAATGACTATTGCGATTGTTTAAAAATTTACCTCTCGATTATTTCGATTAGTTTTAGCCGTATTAATGCATTAATTAATAAGCACATTCAATTATCAAGCGAATAATTTAGTCTTTCAAACGTGTATGAATAAAATTGTATTACATCATCGATAAATTTGCCAGTTTTAAAATAGAGCTTAAAGAGAAGTTAATGATTTTCCGTAAATACTATCAGGTGATGAATAATAATTCTGAAAAATTACGTTTTTATTTATCTAAATCCTCTACAACGTTAGGATATTTAATACACAATTCTGCTTAACATGTAATAAGTAATTAGCAATTAAATTCATGATATATTCATACATTCATGTTTAGTTCTTATTTTTAATTTTTTTTTTATATTTAATATATATATATATATATATATATATCTTTTAATAGACTAAAATAATAAATAAATCACCGCACGCGATAATACTATTATCATGATTAATTATATTCTAAAGCGACCGTGCGTTTATATATATATATATATATATATATATATATGAACCATTCAGAGTTTTTCGACATCACGTCAAACAGACCTCGAAGCGTAATTGCCATATAAATTGTACACAATCCCATTAACGACTTTCTTTCTGTTTCAGGTAAGTACATCATCCGCTGTGAAGTACACATGTTTCGCCACAATCCCTTAGAAAAGCTCGTTGATGTAAGTAAACATTCCAATTAGCTTCTCAATTAAGCGCGGGGCACTCGGGTAATTTTATATGACGCGCGATGAAGCGTCTGGCCGTTGAAAATGACGAAGTCGAGGACAGCGACAACATCCCCGACGATATACTCCTACGATATCAAGCAAATGAGATTTTGCAACTCTGGACCAACACGAGAATACAGGCAAAGGGGGATAAAGCGAACTATGAGAGAGAGAGAGAGAGAGAGAGAGAGAGAGAGAGAAGGAAGAAAATCAAGGGGAGAGAGGAAGATACGCGTTTTGGGGCAAAGCTTTTTGCTCAACTCCTTTTGTGAAAATTCTTTTCCTAGTCTTTCGAACTAATTAAGGCTGCCGACGGACCTTATATACTTTCGACTCGCTCAATTATACATGGAGCTGCAAAGTTAATTTCACCTCATTTTCTCTTATCCTTCTCTACTCTTACTTACCTTTGTCCGACTTTGCTTTTCAACTTTCCGAACGCTGGATGCAAGTTCTTCCCTTTCCGCCCTCACTCATTCATTATGGTAAGCCTATACAGTGTTATCGGAAATTATCCTGCTCCTTATTATGTTTCCATTCGCCGATACGATGATATATGATTAATTTCTGTTACCATTATTAGGGACTGAACGAACGTTGACTAATTCTTACCATTTAAGAAAGAAGTCGCAATTGCTAATACATCCCTGATCACTCGTAGCTGGATCTTTTTCCGATAGCTCGCCACTTTCCTACACCATAAACTATACGCAGCCGTTGCTTTTATGGATAACCAATGCACCAACACCATTCTAATCCAATTGTGAGTGGAGACTACTGGAGACTAGCAAACTACCTTTGGAATTCTCATGTACATTTCTAATAACGCGCATAAAAATATGTTTGTTTACCCCCACCCCCAAGAGCTTTCCAAGCTGCGCGGGATATAATCATAGTTTTCTCGGCGCCTGAAAAGGAACTTTGATTCCCATTTACGGTACGATGGCGAATGGTCGATCTTATCGCGCAGCTAAACTGATTCTTATCGATAAACTTTTTCGAGGGTTTTCAATGGGAGAATCCGTATATGGGTGAGGAGGATGAGCCCAAGTGCTCTTTATCCGGGAGCTTTCAATTAAGCTTGCATTAATTATAAGCTCTGAAAAAACTGACATTATAAGTCGATAAGCTTTTCAATAAAAATGAATCATTATGAAAAGTTAGATTTGCTGGTATATCGAAAAACTTTACACAATCTGCAAATTTAATGGTTCATTAGTTTCCAAGCAATCTCATCTTGATGTTACACGGATCCTTTCAATCGATCATCGGTTGCAGTATCATCATGCGTATGCATGCAATCATTTAATTTATCAGCATATAGAAGATGCAAGCTGCATGAATATTATTTATTTCATACGCATAATTCTGAAATATTTCAATCAAATTTAATTGACCAAGCCAAATCAGACGACAATTACTCCAGAGTTACGCGACAATGGATTTATAATAATTAAGATACTTGATCGCCTCTCCCACAAAATTGTTTATTATTTATCTTTCTTTAAAAGTCTTCGCTTTATTATGTTCCTACGTAATAATGCAAGAATATTTATTATAATTAATTGTGCTTACGAGTCTCGTGAGTAAAAATTACAGCATAATAACATAAAGAACATGTAGCGCGGAAAATGAGTTAAAAATATTCACGATGCAAAAGATAATACTTGCAATGTAAGGGCAAACTTGTAATCTTAAAGGGAGTTAGCCATTTCTATTATTCTCACGTGTTTACATCTTGCAAAATACCCCTCCCCTTTAACCGCTACCATTATATCTCCCGAACATTGGCGCAAAACTTACAACAAACATGTAATTCCGAATAAAAAGAATTTCCTTACATAGAATGATAGAAGTGGTTGCTCGCCCCCAAACACCACCACCACCACCACCACCCCCCTCCAGGAAGAACGTATTTACATCATAATTTGTGACGTAATAGATTACAGGTAGTCGTTTATTACGTTCCCCATATGAAATTCATCGTGCGGTATACATTACCGCAAGCTTTATTATACAGTGGCGCGCTTTGAATTCATACGCTCACGCAGTTTTATAAAGAACCTCATTACACACTTGTTTACAACGCGCTCGTTTGTGCCACATTGTAAACCAAGCTTGAGCTTTATCTAAAGGGTCAAAAAAAAAAGGAGAACAAACCTATGTCTCCGCGCCCATCCATCTCCTATGGGTTTATTTATTTGTTTTCCGAGCCTTCCCAGCGTAATGACGCAAAAGGGTAAAGAGCGTAGATTGTCGTTTTATAAAAATGTAACATACGTATTTGTAATATTAAGGTTCACGATGCGCTAGAGACAAGTCTACATCTCTTGGATTAATACGTTACTTTCACCTACTTGATTTTTTATACGGATCTTTTGACCATCTTGGCTATACTATGTTTCACATTTCATTTTTTTTCCTATATACAACGCGTAAATATCATCTTTTGTTCATCGTTTATTGTTTCCACTACTATGTATTAATGCATTGCATAGCACTCATTTTTTATTGTAAACCATAAGGAATGTGAGATACTTTGTAAAATTAATATACTGAAGTGGATTCAAGTTGCATTATCATGGAAAAATTATGACGAGAACTTGAAGAATTCATTATAGATATGCTTCAAATGAGATTTTCAAATTATTTAATTGCTTTGCAATTACTACAATTACAAGGATAAATTATTTGGAGTAATCAGCCTAGTCGTCGAGTAAATTAAAATATTAATAATGATCGGCCATATTTTCAATATTAGCACAAACTTAAAAAAAAAAAAAAAAATAATAATAAGAAAAAATTCTGTTATTTCGACTAAAAACTCTATTTGTTCTGCGCTCGACTTGTGAACAAATACGACCTACAGAGTGAAAAAAAGAAGAAGAAGAAGAAAAAGAAGAAGAAGAAGAAGAAGAAGAAGAAGAAGAAGAAAGAAAGAAAGAAAGGATGGAGAGAAGAGAACACTTATGGGGACAATCGTATTGTTAAGCTTGTGGCTTCTTTCTCACACCTGCGGAAGTATATAACCATTTGGTCGTTCATTCCTCGGTTGACCTACACCTCCTATTCTCCCTCACCCTCACATCATCTCGCCCTCTTTCTCTTCCTCTATCGTACCCTTATCTTATACTCCACTTCATCCCTTGAGCTCGTAGTATTTACTGCAGCGCGTTTTCCGTGTGCACCGAAACCAAGAAATACCGGCGAGCCGTCGCCGCCACAACCGCCGCCTCTGCCTCCACCGCCGTCGCAGCTCTCGACCTGAGCTCACGGACACGAAAACCCTTTAAGTTTCTAGTCTACCTCTGGGGTTTCTGTCTAGTTACGTAGTATTTAAAGGTCATGATGGCAAAATTAAAGCTTCCACGTATCATGGAATAATATGCCTTTGTTTCATTAATTCATTAATTAATTAACAAACTCAATCCTATTGTTTTTCGACTCTTCATATATCTTAACTCTTATCCACTAACCTTCTTGTTCACTCAATAAAAGAAAAAAAATGATGAAAAAAAAAAAAGATAAGTAAATAATCCAACGTATCCAAATAATTTGTTATTAAAATATTGTAAATTATTGATAAAGCTTTTGGGGGGTTATGTAGTACTTTTGGGCATGGAGTACTTTTAAATTACACACGCTAATAAATTGAAGGCAAAAGGAATTGGGTATAAGAATATAAGAAGCCCGTATTTCAGTCGAACCTCGCTGACGATTCCCACGGGAGGTTATTTAAGGGATTCGGTTAGTTTGGAATGTTCGAAGAAGCAAATTTTTTCCTTTTTACTTGATATACATCTCTCGAGCGCCAAAAAATCAGTGAGTAGTCGTCGAACGAAAAAAAATTTGTAACTCCGTTTATAAAGTTGTATTGCCCAACATTTCACATTTAAATAATACGAATAAACTTTAAGCTTTAAGCACATTTTCTTGGAATTACATTTTTAAAGTCGGCAGGCAGCAGAATTTGAATAATTTTTAAGTAAATCCCTTGAAATTTTGACAGCCTCGTTAAAAACAGATTTTATTTTTTATATTTAAAAGTGTATTTTATTATTCATTGAGTATTAAGTTATTTGGAGTTAATTTAATACTCTTATATTCGTAAAAAAAAAAAAGAAGACAAAAAAATTAACATATTACATATAATTCCATTTGATATCCAATTGCTAATTTGTTATAACATTAAAATGGTAATAACAGTAAAGATTTTATTATCTTTTTATTTATTTATTTATTTATTTATTTTTTTTTTTTTTTTTTTTTGAATTTTCTTCGATAATACGATCGTATGCTCCTACTAAGATCGATTGCAGCTGCCATTTAGAAAAAAATTGATAAAATTCGCGTTTCTTGTACAATCATCGAGGGACGAGAGAGTAGAATGAGATTTATTAATTGGATTTTACACTTTCTCTTTTAATATACTTTCAGAAAATTCCTGCAATTCACCTACCGCTTCTTAAGCTTCAAATTGTGTTACCCTTTAAAAGCGAGAACTACTTCTGGAGATTAGAGTAATCTTAAGGATAAATGTGGAAAATAAAGCCTAGCAAAAGGCATAAAAAGGTCGACAGGCACAATTGAACGTTACACCTCGCACTTCTATTCCCGATACTCGACAGTCGGGAGGGGGGTGGTAAAACGAAATTAATTATAAAATGGAAGAGCCTGTGGGGCTGAGCGTAGAGCAAATCTCGTTAACATGACCTCCCTTTGAACCTTTTTTTCTCCCCGTTACCTGCGGCCTCTGCCTTTTTTTTTCGTAAGTTTATCAAGGCGTGCGCGGAGCTTCGGTTACCCCCGGCACCGCGGCTCGCGTTCCCAACGGCGACGGACTCGAAACAAGTCAGCGCCAATTCGCGGCAAATCACATTTCACGTGGTAAGGCGAGCTCTCCCTCCCTCCCTCCCTCCCTCCCTCCCTCCCTTACCGCCTCCCTCCCTCCCTCCCTCCCTCCCTCCCTCCCTCCCTCCCTCCCTCCCTCCCTCCCTCCCTCCCTCCCCTCCTCCCCCGTTTTTCTTTTTGTTTTTGAGGGGACGAACTCGCACTCGCAAAGAGCGCGAGCTTTCACTTTCACTCTGACGAATATTACATTTGTTTAACATTTAAACTTAACGGTTCGAACGCTCCGGTGATTTACGATAAGCTCGCGGGTAAATGAAAAGCTTGTCCCATTCGTAGAAACGAATTATGCTCGCCGCTGGCTGACTTTCATTTGCCTTTGAAAGAATATTGGCTTTACTGCAATATTACATATATATATATATATATATATATATATATATATATGTCACCGTATTCCTTGCGCAATTAATTTCGAAATATTAGCCCTACAGTTATGGCATTATTAAGTACAATTTCAAATGCAATATTTTTCCATCAGCTGTGCATCAAGGAATTTGGTCAGCAACCTCGATTGCAAAGTCGAATTAACGAGCCGAAATAATATTCTGATAAGGCCCACCTGTAATCATGCGAAATTAAATTTAATAAATAAAAAATAGAATGGTATTATTGGCAAAAATATGAATTGATTAAGTATATTGGCTCGCTATAATAGTAATAAAATAACAACAACGAAAATATAATATCGACAACAACAGCATTACTACTACTACTACCAATAATAATAATAATAATAATAATAATAATAATAATAATAACAATGATAACAATGATAATAACAATGATGATAATAATAATAGCAACAATAATGATAATGTTAATGATAATAAATCTCTACGGATCACGCGAGTACTAATTGCAACCTGTTCGTACACGCCTGCGATGTTCCATGGCTTATCCCACGGGAAAAAGCCAACGCTTTGTCTCGTCTATCTACATTTTGCAAAATGAAAATTACTCTACTCGGCTGAATTGTGCGAATTTTGATGGAGAAATTTCCGTCAAAGTTGCAGAATTACCATACGCCAATGTAAATTACATGAAAATTCTTTTCGCAAGCGGCATTACAATTATAACGGAGCGATATAAAACAACCAGACTATTATTGAATACAAATAATAATATAGACGACGTTGAGGGCAATAATTATTGTAGGAAAAGTAGTCGGACAATTGGCATTAATTAAAAAATAATGGGACTATAGGATATGCGTAGCGCGAAACAAATTTTCAAATTTTCTTTTCTTACATTCTTGAATTTCAATATTAGAATGTGAAAGCACAAGACACCTACGATAATCTCGTTTAAACTAGCATAAAACGTCATTAAAAAATTCCATATAACTTCTTTTTTCTTCTTCTATCTTTCTTAAAAGCACCTCGCAATATACGGTTAGTGCATACATTTTACAGTTCTCGCTCTCAAGTGCGTGAAATTTATGAGAAATTAATCTCGATATAAATCTAAAGTGCCATTAGCAATCGTCGTAATGCGTTTGTTGCGATCGAGGTATTAGGGCAAAGCCATAGCGGTACTCCCGAAGAAGCTTCCCCGATGATTACCCCAATAACCCACCCGCGGTAACTCCTTGCACTCCCGATTCAACGTCAACTGCAACGTCCCGCGTTTCAACTTTCTTATGGCCAGGCGTAGAAAAGCGACGTGATTTCATAATTAATTAACTAACACTCGAGAGGGATTTCCATTTCCTTCGATAGGGTAACTTTAACTGGAGGAGAGGTGAGGCTACAGCACTTTCTAGGATATTATTATTAGAATATGTTGGCTCCTCCGATGAATTCGATGTATAAAATATTTACGAGAATAAAGGGTTTTTATACTTTTACATAATGCTCGCAGTGAGTTGGCGAGACAGAATAATTATGATGAATTTACTTTATGGCTCTTATCGATTTCTCATTGCTTTGCCTACGACCGATATTGAGAATTATGCTTAAAAGAAAATTGTCGAAAATTCGTGGAAATAGAACGTATAAAAATAATAACCAGTAGAAATATTAATATACTTGGAAGATTTACCGGTGCATTCATCGTGTATATTCCTATACTTAAATTTGATGAACGACCAGGATAGAAAATAAACTTCCCATACATTAATATATATATATATATATATATATATATATATATATATATATATATATATATATATACATACACACATACATACAAGTCGTGAGCTTAGTTTACTGTTTTTTCTCTGACTTTTACATTTACCAAAAACGATGCTTCGGGAATGGCTGTTTCCGTCATTGAAATTGTCGTTGCAAACATCCTTTACAACCGTGCAAACTTCCAATCCCCCAAAAGATGCGCAACAGCCACGTCCTTATAGAGTCTCGAATCTTTCATAAAGAAAGCACTTTAACGGCTCGTGTACAGCATCCCTCTTGTAAATGCAAAACAACACCCAAGTTCGACATCATACGCGAGCTCAATAAGTATAGGACCGCTCGATCGAAAAATCGCAATGTTGCCACAAATTTCGTCGTCTATCTTCACAAGCTTTCTCTGCCCCCCTCCCTCTCTCTCTCTCTCTCTCTCTCTCTCTCCTGGATTAACATACGCGCGACGCACATTGTAAACAAACCCGACGCGATCTGCCAGCCAGGATTCAATAAATGAGCTCCACTATGAGATGTTGGAAGTGCAATTTTGTCGTTTCCCATTTTCCCGCCGCTCTTGTACACTCCCCCATAATTGCAGGGATCAAAGAACGAATTTCCCGATTATTAGACGCGCTCGTTTATATCCAGGTCGATGCTACTCATCATGGCTCCAATACTCTCTCACAAAGAGCGTGCTTAAAAGAACGAGCTTGTAGGGCATTTAATGGACATTCCGGAAAATAGAAAAATACGCCTTTATCGTGTATGATTTTCTATGCCCGTGGATCGGTCGCTACTGTCCCAATTCTCCTTGGCGATGGATTTATTTGCCGCCTTAATGAGAATCGACTGTACATCGTCATTGGCTATGACGACGCCAAACTTACTTCTTTCGGTAAGTTATTTTTAGATTAATCAAAGAAAACAAAAACAAAAAACAAAAACAAAAAAAAAAACAAAAAAACAAAAAAGAAAAAAAGCGAAACACTTTTAACGGTGGTGTATAAATTTAAGTTTTATTATTTTTCCATTATATATCTGTTATCTTTGACGCGGTCTTATTCTTACAAGAATAAGTCAAATGAAATTAACATTAGCATTAAGTATTATCCCATTTTGCGTTATTTTTGCACTAGACACTCAGACGAAGAGGCTGTTTAAACTTTCAAGAAATATTTCCTCATTATTATCCTGAAGCTTGCGAGCGGATTGATAAATTATTGTTTATATCGATTGAGCCCAATACATTGCTCATGCGAGAATTTTATTCATTCTATTAATAATGATCATCGTGATAAATGATTTTCGTCGGAGGAACGAAACGGTCAAACTTATTGGTAAATTCTGTCGTGTCCGAAAGACAAAGCACATGTAAATCGCAATATACGCGTTTAAATGTGTTGGTGTTTTGCGTATTTTGATAATTGTGTCATCGGTAACGGGTTGGCGCAACTTTTCTCGATGCCTGTTGTCCTGACGGATACGCGCAATCCTTGATTAAAGCTTACAACCAAGAATAACCGAGCGATTTTATACTTTTGACAATGATTGATTGCCTCTAATAATTACCAATGATCTACGAGAAACATTCCATTTCAAAAGCCGATTTTAAATCGTTGGCAAGATTTTCGTGTACGATTGACGTCGTAGGTAATTGATTTGATGAAATTACGTAGTGGCATTTATTTTTATGGATTTCACCGAGATTCGGGTATTCCTTTAGGTCTTGATCCTTTCTTAAATTCATAAGGATATATTGTAATCACTGAGTTTCCCGTCGCCCCCTCACACGTGTCGTAAAATAAATGAAAGGAAGATTTATAATTAAAAATAAGAGCTTAGTATGTCGATAATGGCCGATTGATTAATTATCCTCCAAACGATATTAAGCTTTGTCACGCAGCTTTTTCATCGAATATAAATAAATTAGAGGGACTTGTGCGATACGAGCAATAAACGCAATTCTTCTACCACCCTTATCACATAATTTCGACGGCGATTGCGAGCTTTCGTGAAAGCTCCATAAATAACGCGGGCGATAAATACAAAAACCTTAAATGGCTCTATAAATGACACGCAGGCGTCGATTCCCCACCAGCAAGCACATATTTCTCTCAAGGAATCCCAACTCCTTTCTCATAATTCATCCACATCTCCCCTCCTCCCCGCGGCCCCGTCGTTCGTATTCCTCCAACAGGGGACTACAAACTAATCCAGTTGACGTATTTCCGCATATATGTAGACATGTTTTGAAATCGGTAGGGGCGGCTCTCGCCTGTATCGGGACGCCCGAATTATCCTACGGAAGCGGAAAAGCGCGGGGTTAAAGAAGAGGGCGTCTCGAGCCACACGAAAAAAGGAGCCGACGGATTAGAGGGTCGGCCCAGGCTCATAAATCCCTGCTCTATCCTCCTTGAGGAGTCGAGGCATCCTGTGCCTCCCTCGAGGATTCCGGCTACTCGAGGGGAACGACACGCGACGCGCGTCGTCGATTCTTGAATTAGCTTGCGTGAACTCTACCCCCAACCCCCGCCCCAAATCACGATCTCTCACTCTCACCCTCTCTCATACGAAGAGCATCCTGCAACGCTCGGTTTCGAGTAATTGCAGCAGTCGAGTCAATGCACCGTGCTTTCATCGAGCCTCCTCAAGTGTGCTTTTAATATGAAAAACTTTCGTGGGACTTTGATGGAGCCAAAGAGGAGGGAAGAGGGAAGAAGATCAGTCTACAAAAGATCGCGACAATAATTTTCTCGTTGCCTCGGTGAATGAATGGTATTTACATTATCGGACGGTCCTACATTCCGCTTAACTTTAAACTACCACGATGAAACACAAGTTTGCCAAGTACAATTTCTTAAAATCACTAATGTATTAACCATTTTATTAATTATAATTTGTAAAATTCGTATTGGAAATAAAGCTACGTTTTTAACGGCCGATGTACAGTCTCATTTTCTCACTCGATGCATTTAATTCAATTCGCATATAAATAATAATACAAATAAACCCTATTGTTTATAATATTTTTAATTAATCATTTTACACGTCACGTAAACAGTCCGCTAATGCATCAAGCTCAATGATATTGATGTTGTATTCGGTAAAACATAGTTCCTTAAAATTATTAACATATAATTTAAGAGACGCACATTAAAGGCATTTTATTTAGAGGAGATGACGATGATTGTTCTGTATACGATGAAAATTATTCGATTGTACTATTCGACAAAATATCGTGATTAGTTAATATATACATACGCACTCGGCTTACAGCCTCGATCCCACTAATATCAAGAGAGACAGACACGAGATATTTCAAGCGATAATACAAAAAAGTAGCAAATGTACCAAGATTCCTTCACTCGTAAGGCACCATCGAGCACCATAATTTTCAATGGTGCCTAATTTTTACCCTATGAAATTTCATATTTCACGGGGATAATTAGCACTCGTCAAGTCCCGTATCAGCGTCTTGACGCCTCAAAGTACAATAAGACTGTCTCGGGCGAGTAGCGCCGGAATAAATATCGCGAAGCAGCAGAGGGAGCAAGGCATGAAGAATTTGATCCCAAGAGCGGAAAAAGGTCCAGAGCGCCGCGTAAACGCCAGAAAAATTAATCGCGCCTAGAAATCCGGCCCTACTTACGGATGGATATCCGCCGGGGAGGAGGAGGAGGAGTAGGAGGAGGGGTGGTGGGGGTGGAAAGCACTCGGTGACTCCGCGACAAAGACAAAGCGAGCCAAGGTACGGCGCCAGTTTATTTTCCGCTACTTCGGCTATCTTTCATACCTCCCCATCCTTCTCCTTCGTCTCCTCCTCCTCCTCCTCCTCCTCCTCCTCCTCCTCATTCTCCTCTCCCACGTCGCCCCTCCTCACCACAGAATCCGGCGGCACAGGCTTTTGCTCGGGTCCCAGACATTGCCACGGGCGGCTGGGCGTATTAACATATTTTTCCTTCCATTTTTTAGCGTCTTCGGCCGCGGCTTTTCTTTCCCCGCCGACGACTTCTCATCTCGCATTGCTTTTCATTAGTCCAATGGAGATGAAAAATTGTCGACGATATTTTCCGGCGATTGCCGGACGTCGGCTGAAAAGGCGTCTTTCTCCACCTCTTCCTCTCCGCGCCTTTTCTCCTCTTTTCGCGCTTCTCGTATGAAAAATACTCCACGGACACTCAATACACATACTAATGATTGATTAAGTAATGAATTATCGTTGACGGTCGGCGGGAGCGCGCGGGGGTCCTTTGCAACTCGATGACCCGGGGGCCCGAAGGATAGGGCTTTTTGTAAAAACGAGGGATATCAATGATGGCAGATCTAGTTATAGCCGATTCGCGGACGCTAATCGACCGTAATTAAATATTACTTTAATATGCATTTTGACATAAATTTCAATATAGTTTCGCCACCCCGGCCAAACAGATTTTCACACGTATCGACGACGCAATTTCATTCGCCATTGAGGCTGTCCGACTATTTCACCCCGTCTCCTTTGCCTCGTCCAACGCTTTTCCCTAAGTAAGCAAACGGCGACTCGCGTTTTACGAATTGACCAATTCGTAAAATAAATAACGGAATTATAGACCGAATTATGGAATGACTGCGCGAGATGTCGCCAACTTAGCTGCGCCGCCATACGCCATAGTCGCGACTTAACGCTCAACGTCTCTCAACGCTCTTCTATAACGGACACGACCGCGCACGAAAACTCAATAATGAAAAGTGGCTTAAAAATAGAGAAGAGAGAGAGAGAGAGAGAGAGAGAGAGAGAGAGAGAGAATCTGACTCGCAAGTATGATCCATGAGGTGTACCAGTGGTTCTCCCGGAATGTCTTATCATTATTGGGTAGTATGTACTCTATGATTTCACCGAGATAACCTCGCGTAAATTATAGTGCCAATGACGAGCTTTCCCCATTCTCTGGCAATAGCAATTTTGCAAAATTTCCAATTAGTAGCAAGAGCAAGGTCATTCGGAAAGGGGAAATTTAATTTCCACGAATTTTCCTAATGTATATTAAAAACCATGTTCTATTAATACAAACGATTTTCACTTGGTAGGAGAATAATTGATATTCGTGCAATGTCGACAATCGTTTTCCCATCCCAATATATCTACGTACGCAAGTCATCGTTAATTACTTAGCATTATTATTTCATTTAATAAGTATCATTAAATTATTATTATTCATTAATAAGTCGTCCAGCTTATCGAACCTTAATGTTTGTTTAAGGTAATCAACTTTTCCATCACGTGTAGCCCCATTTATTTTTGAGAGGAAAGGCCATTTCGGTGTTGCCAATAATAATACCATACGTTTTCGTCATTGTCCTTGATTTAGAATTGTAAAAAGGATTCGGCAACAACCCGTAAGATTGACAACGCAGAAGCGCCCATTGCTCTGTCGTTTGAGCAGATTAGGCGAAAATACGAGTGCCATTTGTCGCTCCTATTCTTTCTAATCCTTTTGTCGTTTAGACGCGTACAAACACTGAAAATAAATATAAAGTTGATAGTACGTTTAAGTATTGCAATGAGTATTGGATTCGCGTGTGTTGGTGATGCTTTTTTTTTCTTTCTTTCTTTCTTTCTTTCTTTCTTTCGTTTTTTTTTTTGTTTTTTTTTTTGTTTTTATATGGCTCGTTCCTCTAGTGTCGCGATCGCGGGCTTAAATCAGCTGGTCTACGGGGGGAAAGGGAGACAGACGAAAGCTGGTGAAGGGTAAGGGAGTCGCGAGCGATAAATTCGTAATGGAGCACATTGGAAAAGCCTTGTATGGGTGAAAAATTGTGAGCGGGAAGGTGGGGGTCGCGAGGCAAAGTGAGTGGGAAAAAAACTCGGAGATGAAAGATATAAAGGGAGCAAAAAGATGTGTTGGTGAGAGAGGAGCGATAAAGACGATGGAAAGTCAAAGATATGGAAAAGGCAAGGGAAAAGAATAAAATAGAGAAGTGAAGTGAACAATTGCGCCGTGAAAGCCTCGGTCCTGAAAATCTACCAGAATTCCAGCAAGTGCATAGAGATAAAGTAAAAATGTAGGAAAGGTAGAAGGGTGAGGACGGAGCGAGAAACAAAAACAAAAAGAGAAGGTGAAAGGAGAGCGAGCTAAAAATCGTTCCCAACCTTGGGGAAAACGGCGATTATCGGCTCCCTTCAAAGAGACAGCTATTCGCTTACTTCTCGGCGCAGGCGCTGTAACTTTAACTCTTCGTTTCCTCATTATCTTTGTTTTCCAACAGCTATAACGACGGCTATAACGACGGCTACCATGCGGCTGAATTTTTCGTTTTATCGTTCATTTTCTCACACACGCACACTCTCTCTCTCTCTCTCTCTCTCTCTCTCTCTCCCTCTCTCCCTCCGTCAGATACGGCACGCGCTGGCGCGTTCTCATCTGCGAGAGAATATCGAGAAGAAAATAATATTGTCTCGGAGAGCGGGTGGCGCGAAATCCGAGTTGACGCTGCTCTCGTTCGATTCAGAGGGATTTCCGCTCTTTCTCTTTTTTTCTAGTTCTGCTTTAATTAAGCTAATTGAATCGATGCACTATCTCGATGCTTTCATTCGCAAATTTGTTGCAGAGTTAGCGATGTTAAAACTTTAACATGGGTCAAAAGTAGAAAGCTCTACGGGTGCGTGTGTGCGTGTGTGTGTGCGCGCGCGCGCGCTCTTTCGCTATTTTTGCATAATTGATACTTTGGAAATAAAATGAATTGATTAAAGGGGAATTTAAGCCTAATTTATGTTTTATCAATTCATTCGGTAATACCAAAGTTTGTAAATTGTTACACATCGCAATGAAGCTCCCTTGATTTATTATTTATTTTATTCGCAATGAAAAAAAAATTCGATAAATTGAAACTTTATTTATAAATAAAAACTTTATTTTCTAATAAATTTCTGCAATTTACAAAACAACCAAACAACGTGTATTGAAATTTAATAGTACATGCACCCGGTTAACAAATGTACATATTTATTGGTATAGAGTCACGCCTCGTGCAATATTCCATAATAATCGATAACAGATGCTTTTTTATTCGTAGGTTGGCACATTTATAATTTGATCGATACGATTATCTTAAATGCTACAATATCTAACTTTATCCTATTCCGACAAAAGTATTCGCTGTAACATTATATTGTAATATTATTCTTTGACGAACATGCCCGATGTATTTATAGGGAGTCGAGATGAAATGCCATGGCCTTGCCATTATTCGAAATCATATTAGGATCCTAATTAGATGATCTTAGCCAAGCGTGTCGAAAATTTTTCCTACGTTTAATTACACGGAGTCGGATGAGATTCATAAATATCTAATTTGGAGTTAAATATAGTATTTATCGTTTAATAAAATTCTATAAACCCAAGTTGACTAAGGTTTTAGACACTTTTGCCATTCCAATCACTATGTCAGACTTTTTATACAATTAAAGATATTATTTGCATAATAATTTTACACGTATAATCGCAAGTAATTTTTCAATAATTATCCACTTTTTTCTTTTATTATTTATTTATTTGTTATTTTTTAAATTAACGCGTTTTGTTCTTTTCCGATATTCGTATGCAATTTATACTTTCTCGATTGCTAATTGTCCAAGTGGTTTAGCAGCTATTAGCTTATTATTAATTTCTTATGGTGGAAAATCGATACTCAACTACATTTCAGCTGCCTCAAAGTATATGGTTTTTATATTCGACCGTGTCATCGATCCACTTAGCTTCTATTAATTACATATATACAATTGGACAATTAGTCAACGCAATTAGAAATAGTATAATCATCCGGTTTGGCCCTAATTTAAGTAAGTCCGATGGTTATTGAATCAATACTCGGCAATACGGATCTCAATACCTCGAGTGTACAGTGATCCCCATGTCACTTTTGAAAAAGTACAAATATTACGAGCAAAAATATGTAATAAAAGATTCAATCGAATTATTAAAAACATCTCGAGACATGGCAGAAGAAGCAGCTGTTGTGTCCATGCAATTTATGGCATAACAATTTACATAAAGATAGTTTGTATCGTGAAGTAGGAGAATAAAAAGCTTGAAGGAAAAGCGATTGGAAAAAATCACATTGTTATCCGTTACTTGAGCAAATCCATTTTGTCTGCAGGCTGAGATAAAAAGAAAAAAAAAGAAGAAGCGAAATATATGGAGGTACATTATTTTGCGCGTAGTCTTAACGTACGTTGGGAAAATGTATTTCCGTGGTGGTTGCATATAATAAAAAAAGTGCGCGCACATTTTTCTGCCGCCACATCCTCCCCTCCCCCTCCCCCTTCCCACGCCTTACCGCCTTACCGCCGTAGCCCTACGACCGCCACACCCACGTTTTATGCGAAGCCTAGGCGCGCGTCAATTTATTCCATCGCGCTTCAGCGGGCCGAGCTTTTCCTCTCAAGGATCATCGAAGATCTCTTCCGGAGAGCTACCGCCGCCACCGCCGCCGTCACCACCGCCACCACCTCCAGCATCAACGCCGCCGTCAATGCCGTCACTGCCGTCACTGCCGTCACCTCCATCGAGGATAAAAGATGTCTGGAACGTGTGAGACGGCGACATGGCTTCGTGCTTGAATTATGCAAAGTCAACCAGGCTTCTGTATGACTCACAGAGGCGGAATATCTTATTTCTTCTGTTGCCCCTCCTACTCCTCTCTCGCACTTGTGTTACAGGTTATTTCGTCGATATAAATACCTGCCCGATGAGGGTGATACTCTCTTCGACCCTTTCCAAGCCATCGATTACTCGTCCTTTTAGCCACCTTCGTCACTTGTTATCGCTCGCTCTTATCGCCTATCGACAACTAATTGAGCCAGATTTTTATTTTTTACATTCCCTTATACAACTCGCAAGATGATACGTGTATTATCCTTACTTATCCTCTCATTGAGCTTTCGCAGATAAACGTTGCCGATGCAAAAACTAAAAAAAAAAGGTAAGAAAAAAACGTAACAAAAAAATACAAAAAAAAAAAAAATAAGAAAAAAATTAATAAAACAAAAAACAAAAAAAAGAAGAAAAAACGCTTTGGCATTTTCAGCTAAGGTTGCCGCCGTCGCCTCCTTGGCAACGTCAATGTGACGAGGGCAATTTTAACAATATATGCGCCCATTAAACGCAAAGAGCTCGAAATGAGAGGTCCTTTATGAAACATTAAATGCTATCTTGTTAAGCGCTGGTATGGATAGCGCGCACAATTAAAAACCACTGCTTATTTTATAACAAAAGATAAAGTTTTCACAATTTAAGCCGAGATATAATGCTAGTCTATGTTCAATATCTAAGCCCCCTACATATTATACAATTAACTTTTAAAATCTTGCTTTTCACGCGCTAAACGTGCAATGGGAACTTGTGCTTGGGCGATTTATTTTTAGATTAATTGGTCGTTAAATTAGCTTGAAATTTTATTTAATGAAACATAACTTAGGCTTTATTTACTATACTTGTTAATTCATGGATTTTGAATTTAGTAATTGTAAGATTTATCCGAGTCGAGGAAAGATAGGACGTGACGTTTTAAGGGATGCCTAGATCAACGATAGATAAGCAATAATCGCAACGAGTCTGAAGCGGTTGAAGATTTTTCGGTTAATTAACGAACGATGAGCACATGGCGCGCAATAAAAAATTCTTCGATTCTTTCATATAAATTTTCTCACACACCAGTGCTTATGCTAATAATTAATATTAGTTGTAATCATGTTAGCGAAGCGTAAGGTGCTATTTTCCGATAGAACAGAGTCATAATAATGTTGAATTAGATTCGCGATATTCAGGCAATATTCAGGCGATAAAAACTCGCGAATATAGTGAATCGGTGTGTACAAAGTCCGATGCGCCAAGTGTTGAACGATGCTTGAACGGTACCGAGTGTTTTACAATCGAACGGCGAAAGTCTCGACGATGAAAATATTAATAAATTCGTGAGTCCACGGCCCCGTGACGATTAACTCGTAATTAATTCGCATAAGCTCAGGCTTCGTTACATATAAGCAATTGTATTTTTAATTTAGAGCACGGAGATGTCGGTTACTCGACGACACTTCGGCGTAAAATTGTCGAATAATTCTAGGCTGAGATTTGTCATTAGCCTCGTTGCTTTTGTTAAATATTTAATCCGATATTTGTTCCATGGACTTAGACATTCGTCATTGTACTAAGCATTTTAAGTTTTAAACTTTTTTAAAATAGCAATATCCAATTCTCCATAAGAACAATCCACCTTCGCTCTCGACATTTATCCTGCACGAATTTATAATAAAAAATAATATTATCACTGCACCTATACTCTTGATTTAAGCTGACGTTAATATTCTTATTCGTAGGATAAAATTGATGGTATGAAATGAATATTTTGGACATGCGGCGAGCATAAAATGCAAAAGTTTCAAAGTTATTTGAGCTTATTAAAAGATGACATAGAACATTGCTTTAAAGTGAGAAAGGGCTGCTTTAACTATTCATTTCTAAGGAGGGGGGGTGGGATGGAGCAAGGATGGAATGGCGAGGGAGAGAATATACGACGTCCGCGTATCAAAATGCTTGAGAAAATACATTTTTCTTGAATGAAAGTACAACGAACGCTTCTTTACAACAGAATTCCTTTTTAAAAACAAAGTATAAACAAAAAAAGCTCATTTACGGCAAGGAAAAAGACGACGATACGTTTTCCCATTGTATGCTCAAGATGTTTTTTCAATAACTACTCAGAGTGGAGAAATAAAGGAAGAAAAGGAGCAAAGAATAAAAGAAGAAATCAATGGTGGTACACTGGGGTGGGGGGTTG
>NW_011948438.1:1771344-1810756 GCF_000503995.2 Ceratosolen solmsi marchali
CGTGTAATACTTGCTCACTACAGACGACGAACTCGTCAGTACACATATTTAGAAACCGTACTCTCGCACTTGTAAATGGAGCAGCTTTTTTTCTTGTTTTTATAACAAAATTGTTATTTCTCGGTACACGCTCAACGACATCTAAAATATTACAAAAGAGGCGAGGGACGAGAGCAAGAGGGGCAGGCGGAATAGAGTCAATGCCATTATTTTCATTAAAATCGCAGAAACCAGATACTCCAAGTGAAGTAAAAAGAATTCGAAAGCCATTCCCGTGTAGAGCAAGCGCACCGCTAATAGTACTTGGCGAGTGAGAAAAGCGGCTAAGAGCATAACAATTACCCGGCTCTTGTAATTGTAATTTCGTCGAATATTTAGACTGCGTGGGGATGTGTAATTTCGCGTGCTTGGCGGCCTTGCCGCAGATAAAGGCCAAAATCCAGCAAAGGCGCGGCACACGCACACATTCAGCCGAGTTTTGCGTATACGTGTGCAGTTTAACGCCCCGCGGCCTCCTCTTGCGCACCACCAAATACAAACGCCACGAATATAAGATAGCCATCGCACATTTTAGGATTCGCTCGCTACCCCCGACCACCCTATCCCACCCACCCCCTCTCTCTCTCTCTCTCTCATATTCTCTCATTCTCGATCTTCTCCCACTCACTGCCTTATTCTTGGCTAATTCTCAAAACTCCCGGCCGATAAGGCGACTATCCTACAATGCAGTCTTCGTGTCGCTAAACGGCTCAATGGGGGCTTTAACAATTCTTGTTGTTTGACTCTTGTCTCTAAGAAACATGGAGCATTTGGTAATTAGACGGAGTATCGCTACTATTTCAAGGATTTGCTTTACCAGTGTCAGATATCCTTAACATCTCTTACAAAATTCATATTTATCTAATGCTTTAATGGCAGTTGTAATGACTCTTGAGGGATTAATTGGTGCTTTTGCAACTGAAAGTGTCATTGATGAGATAAGATATAGATCGATTGACGTTTAGCGAAATCATATATTTTATAAAGTGTCGTTGTAACATTAATTTATGATTATCGATGGAGCATTGGCGGCTAAATCAATTAAAAAGAGAATTTCGTAGACGAGCGATTATTTGTTAGGTAGATTTTTTAATGAAAAGTACCGGTATAATTTTTGTAAATCTATACAATTAATCTACCCTCATTGAATGAAAAAAGAAACAAGGAAAAAGAAGTATCGCATTAAAATAAAGCGATCGCATCTTAGTATGTATGTATGAGTGTATAAGCTCCCTTCGTAAAATTACATCAGAGAATCGTATTCGCTCTATATTCTTAGCTACTCGTAACGTATACAGACATACATGTGCTGATTTTTATATACAATATGTGTGTGTATATTTAGGAAAGAGTAGAGAGAGAGAGAGAGAGAGAGAGAGAGAGAGAGAGAGAGAGAGAGAGAGAGTAGAGAGATAGAGAGTATATTCATAGAGTCGAAATCGAATGAATGCAATTTCGTCCCTTTTTCTCTGGCTGTATACATTCTGTATTCCTCGACAACTAATTCTAGTATTTTCATGGGAAGGGATGGATAAGCGAATCCCCATTCCATCGATCCATACGTGTGTATCTGTATACATAAATTGGTGCACTCATACTAACTCGCGTCTCTTTTTTTTTTCTCCATCCACTTTCTGTCTCTCTGTATATTTCTCTCTCTCTCTCTCTCGCTCTCTCTGTCTCTGTCTCTCTCTGTCTCTCTTTCTATTTCGGCGTTCTTCTTCGATTCTACTTACTCGTTGGAAATATCGGTAATGACATCTGAGCCAAGGACTCGTCCGACGCGCTCTACCTTATGTTTGACTCTCAATTTGTTGTCACGCTTGATTCCATTTTATCCGCTCCCTTTTGTTTTCCATTTTCTCTCTTTCCTATACTTCTTTCTTTCTTGGACTAGTCGGGGAAACGCACTTATCTTTCTCGAGTAAGTTAGGAGATATTAGCTACGATTGGGATTACGCAACTTGTTATAGTCAATGCGGTGGAAAGATAAAAATCCTTTTTTCGGTCACGACAATATTGTAAGTTTGTTCTTTTCCCCGTTTTTTTTCCCTCTCATTTTCATGTTTCGACGATAAAAAGTTTGATTTATGTAAATTTCAGGCATAAACTTGATATTTGATCGTGCTTCTTTTATTTTGATAGTAAATTATCTCATTTGGGATCTAATTGCCGTGATGGTGACCTTAATAAACTTGCGTTATTTATTGGCACGAGCATGTATGGAAAGCAACCGTAGTTTTTATAAAAATTTTCAAGTAATGAATTTTTAAATAATATTTGTTTTAACGTGCTTGCTGCGAATAGAAACCCGAGCTGCATTTTGGTTTCCTCCGCTTCAAATTGGATTCTTCCATATATTTAAAATGTGGTTTAAAAACGCTTGCGCTATTGTAGGGTGAATTTATGTAAAATACAAAAAAAAAACATAAATAAATAAATTAACTGTTCATATTACTTGAAACAATTATCTAAGAAATTCAAACACCATGCTCCAGAATTACTAAATTTTCATTTTTGATTAATAGCTCGATGTGAAGATATAAATTTCGATATTCACGGTCGGTTCTTTATCGTGACGCGCGCATCAAATTGAATTCCTTGCCGAAATCATTAGGAAATTTGCATGGAAAAAGTACAGGGCGGTAATGATAAATATGCCGTACTATTAGTAACGGAAGGAAAATACAAAAAAAAAAAAAAAACTTCTCAATTCGACATGGGCATTGCCAAAGACGAGGAATGACGAAGTAAGGCGACAATAATAGTCCATCCGACATTGTCATTTTAATCGAACACATTCCATTTTCCTAATATCGAGTATTGTTTTGTATTAATACAATTGATTGTCCGTCAATTGAAATGGCCGACGCTTTTGCCGATTAAGCATCGTGAGTAATCAGCATAAAGTGGAAGTAAAAAGTGGCTCATTGCATTTGAATATATTGTATTTGAGGTGCAATGAGCTTCGATTCTCTTATATTCACTCGATAATGGGACTTTAGACAATGGAAGGGTCATTACTGGTCCAATGTAGCGATGATCCGTGGCGATGCGGACGTCGAGAACCATTCGTGGGCCCCTTGATGAACGAACGGAGCCGGCGACTCCGATCGACGGATCCAACGCGCCATGGCGTTCGATGTAAAATTCGCCGATGAAAGTATGCGCGCCGCCGGCGAAAGTGGCAAGCAAGTCTACCCGATACATCGCATTACCGCGCACTAGGGGGTGTCGTCGTCGCCGTTGCCTCGCGTGCCCGACTACCATTTCACCGTTTTCCCGGCAGCGATGAGACGGCGACACGCGGCCAGGTTGTCGTTGGGTCTGGTCTTGCAGACGACTCGCCTCGGCGTCTCGGGTGCGTGTCCGTCGGTCGTGTTAGACCCTCGGACCGACAACTACGCGCTTAGCGATTTTCGTCCCGATAATAGGGCCTTCTCCCGTATAAATCCACTTGGTCCTTTCCAGTCCTCGGGGAAATTCCGCCTGTCGAGACTTTAATTACGTATATCGTATCGCCGGCGTATCGCGAATTGTAAGCGCGCGCCGTCTTAGGGGAAAATTCACTTTTCTGCAAATGCTCGCGCTTCCGTTCTAGCGCGATCGCGTGCCGCGTCCCCGTTGATTGCCCGGTGGTTGTGGTGAGGGGTGGGGATGGGGGGGGGGGCGATGGTGGGCTCAGGGTGTTTATCTTCGGAAGAATTAAATTGCGTGCGAGGCCCTTCGCGCATTTATTATTTTTTCTCTTCGCCCCTCTTATTCTACTTGTGTTTTCCTGCTTTTGCTAATATTTTCATTACAGACGTTGGTAGAATTATTACTTGGTTCTTGCTTCCGCCTGATCGAGATATCATTGTCGGAGGATAAGCCACGCGTAAGCCGTGCCCGTTAAACCATTTGACCGATTTTTATCTTTTGCTTTTAATTAATCGAATTGAGTTTCGTAGAATGTAAGGTTATGGAGCTTTTCACTCCACTACCGATCGAGTTGTAGAACAATTTTTATGCATTTTTTAACCTTGGTTGCGTCGTACTATAATTACAGATTATTGACAATTACATATGCATTCAAAGCTATTCCAATGTACATAAACGCGTACGAAACAGTACACAAAAAGAAAAAGAAAAATGAAAAAAGATAGATACAGGCATAATAGGTGCAATGGGATATCCAGGTTAAATTTAACGGTAAAACGAATTGAAGTTGTGCCTGTTGTTTGGCACTAAATCGCAACTCAGTAAGATATAAGAGAGCATTAAAGTTTTTGTACTCTTGAACTCGTATATTTTTTGCGCAACGTTAGCGCAGATACTAAGAGGAAGAGAAAAAAAGGCACATTCTTGGCATTTTCGAATCGGTGGCGAGGGAAATGCACCGTGGGATTCTTCTGCTTAGTCCAAAAAATTCGAAAAAGTGGGAGTACGAAGAATAGAGTTGCTCCGCTGTGTCGTGGCATTCACCCCGTTCTTTTATTTATTTAATTTTTTTTTTTTCTTTCTCCCCCCCCCCCCTCTCCCTCCTCCCCCTCTTATTATATCTAATACCTTGAATTATAAAGCGAGACATTTTAATATGTTATCGTCCATGACTACCGATATTATTACGTAATTGTGAACATTGTTCATCGACGATGCTTACAATCGAGCATCTCCACGCGTTTGTGTGCGTGCGTGTGTCATGTGTTACTTGAGATGCCGAGGCAACGGTTATACCTACGCTTCTTTCACACTAATTTTTCTTCATATATTTTCATCGTTTTCCCCTATAATATAGACGAGATTTCTGAACAGCAATACGCGACATTCGATGCTTGCAGTGCTAAATTATTAGTATCGGGTACTACATCGCAAAAAACAAACTTCACTATTAAATCTCGTTCGTAAGATCATGAATATTACTGGATCGTATGAAAATCATCTTCATAGATATTTGGATGAAAAGAAATGTTGGAGATTATCATAAATTAACATTATTGCATTTATATAAAATGTAAGTTTCAGAATTAATAATGATACGAGGGAAATAAAGAGGGAGAACGAAAGCTAATGAGAATGACGTGAATGATGGAAGATGAGATATGTTCGATGAATCTTTTATCTTCAAAAGGATTTAAATAATTTGTAAATAAAATTGTAAAAGTTATTTTTAAAATTGTTATTATAAAGTATGTTCGATAAGTGTTCGTAAAACAACAACAACAAAAAAAAACAAAAAAAGTAATTCAATTTTTAAGGACAAACATTTTTATTGCTCAATATAACCTGTTGAATTTGTATTTATTGAACAAATAGTCAAATTTTTTTTTTGTTTCCCCAATACGTACGCACGTATAATTGACCCAAGCTTTCATAAGAAATAATTATAAATTGAAATAATTTATACATTTCTTATTAATTTCTCGTTAAATTTTTTTGCCACTTTACCATTTAAATAACAATATTTTAATCTCTATAAATATTAGTTTTAGTCTACTTTAATATTAAGAAAGTATCTTAGATTGAAATTACTATAGACATTTGCATGCGTTGCAAGTACTTGGCTAGAAGAAGTTTAAGCCTAATCATACGAGGAATATTGAAAATTAAAATAGTTTTTGATTTCGATAAATTATTGTAGATTATTTAATTAATAATCAAGTTTCTGTAGAAGTATGATTGGTTAATTGTAAGCAATAGAAAGAAATTCTTGACTTTAGTGATATTCTTGTCTACATTTGTATAAGTGACAAACAATAAATATAAATAAAATTACATCTATTGTAACATTACAACAGCAATATTTTTTAGACAAATTATATATTTTAATCGATACGATGTTTCTTCATTCTCGTAATACCAATAACTTCCGTTAAATTGATATAATTGCTAATGCCGTGCCTCAATTTTATAAGATTTATCATAATTAATGCAATGAAGCACACTTTTTGTTCCCAAGTATTCCCACGTAAAACTATGAAGAAGTAAAAAAAAAAAATGTCTTTTAAATTTTAAAAAACATCTCTTTCTACGTATGTATCGAGATGTTTTTTTTTTTTTTTTTTTTTTAACAAAACTGCACATTAATCGATCAATTTCCATCAATATTTCTTTTTAATTAAATTATTGGCAATTGATTTTATACGCTACACGCATACGTTTCTTATAAAATTAATATCCATTTATTAGGACAATCTTCATTTTCATTCTGTCAAAAATGAAGTATTATCGCTATTCTAAAATCTTCAAGAAAAATTTTTCCCACAGATAGCAAAATGCTCAGAAAGATTCTCTTTAACTATATACGTTCATTGCATTCACTACGCCATCTCATCTCTTAATACGAAACTTTTTCAAAAATCATTCTTTCAGAATTTTTCATTAGTGTTAAGTGCAAGTCATGCATATCTTCAGTTATATCTATTATATATATATATATATATATATATATATATATATATATATTAATTGTCATATTTAAAATTAATTTAGTGAGGAGAATAGAATATTGTATAATCCTACATTCCACATTATGAATACTGTAGAGGGAAAATTTCTTCCTTATAATTTTTCTTGTTCTTTGTTGTTTTTTTTTTAATTATTTTCGTCCTCGCGAAAATCTTTCGATGCCAATAATTATACTAGATGACATTATTAATAATCTTTCGTTTAATGCGCATTCCAAGCAAATTACATTTTCACGACAATGTTGCAGCTAAATATCTTCATTAAATTCACCGCAGATGATTCTATTGCGGAAGTTAGTTTAAATTTGACTGGGTGGTAGTCGATCGATATAACAATTCTTATGTAAAATGTTTTATTTTTGTATATATGCACACAGGCAACAGAACTTAGCACATTATGTTTATTGTCAAATTTACTAAATCACTATTTCCCAATAAACCGCGAAACTGTCATTGTCATATATCATATGAAGAAATAAATATGCATTTTACATTACGTAGAGTGGGACGGGACGGACGGACGGGGAGGCGGATATATTGGGTGTTGTCAGAACTTTCACATTTTATTATATATATATATATATTTTTTTTTTTTTTGTTTTTTACAGAGTGATAAGAAAATAAAGAGAAGAAAAATGTATATGCAATAGGTGAATTGTAGATGCAGTGCCAAAACTCGAGTATATCTTTCTTTTTTTTCTATTTTCCGATTGAAATTGAGAGGATTTTTTTTTCTTTTCGGATAAGCGATAATTTTATCGTGCGGCAGAGTACTTTTTAATTGTCACTGTGACATATACACAATTGTCTGATAGAAGATATATATATATATATATATATATATATTAATAACTTTTGCAGTTTGTTTTGAAATTGAAGAGGTATTTTGCATATTTTATTGTCTCTAAATGTACTAAACGTGTGTACGTTACAGAAGTATAGAAATAATAAATTTAAAAAAAGGAAAAAAGAAAAAGAATAAAAATATCAATTTGTTCCTAAGTGTATTGTATAAAAGATGAAAGATAATGTATTGAAAAAAAAATTTGAAAAAGAAAGTAAGTAACTTAATCGTGAACGTAAATAATAAAGAAAGACACATCTGAATTATGTTTATTTTCCAATAAGGGCTTTTGAATAAATGAAATGGTCATATGATAATATGACGATGATGATCATATGATGATGATGGTAATATGATAAATAAATATGACTATATTCTGACTTATCGTTATTTCGTAATTATCGACAGTAAAATTCCATGAAAATGGCCGGAAATTATGATTGCGCATGTGCTATTCTTTGCTCCTGCTCCTACTCCTGCTCCTATCTTACGAAAGGGTGTTGATGATTACGACTGTGCAATGTCATCATACGCAATCATCGATCAATTGTTGTAAACTTAATATGCCATCGAGGGTAACAGATGCAAAGTTTGCCCTGCACTTTGACAGTCGTAAAAAATTTCGGCTAGAAATCTGTTTGCGCTCTAAAGTGAAAACGCTCTATATATTGTTTCGTATAAATTACTGGATGGTGAGAGGCCGATATTAACTTTTCCTCCCTCGCAGCCGTAAAACGAGAATTTTCGTGGCTGTGGAGCGCGCGACTAACACGCGGGGGAAAGCGTTGACGCGAGGAAAGTAGCCATTAAATAGATTTATGAATGTCGCAATGTCATATTTCCTGTTTAATCTTGTAACTTGTTAATTCTTCTTCTCTCCCACTCCAATTTCTCGCTCACCTTATTTCATTTCACGTAAGAGTCAGGCTACGAGGCTGTACATTCCTTAATCACAAATCTAAGTTGTTCACACGTGGCGTTCCCCGTAAATAAGCTCAAATTACTCTAGTGAATGTGCCATTTTTCCTGTTATCGCAACGCGTCGAAATCCGTTAGTACCGTTTTAAAACTGCGTGACGTCTGACGTCTGACGTCTCGCGTTATGTACGTATTGAATACAATTTGCAATGTCACAATATTTGCAATTGATTACATGTTTAATTTACCAATTAAATTTGCATATTTTTCATTATGTATTAATCGTTACTCGTACTATGAAAGTTTTATATATATATATATATATATATATATATATATATATATACGATTTAAATTTATGTTCATCAAAAATTTCTTTATCATTTGATAAATGTATTGTATAAATGGTATAAATGGATTTATGGATCTATGGATTATATAAATGGATTGTATAAATGGTATTGTATAAATATTTAATATATCATAATCGTTACATTCGAGTGGATATTGACGTTATGCAATTATTTCAATCACTTAAATTCGGTAAAACCATTTATGGTTAGCGAATCGTTAGGCGAATCGTCGTTAGCTAATCATTCCGGTTTAGACAATTAAAACCATTTGTTATTTGATCTCTCGTCTTGTTCAATGATAAACGAACAGTCGATAAATGGTTCGACATTGCCGTGCACTGAATCGTCGAACATCAATTGAAGTTTCTTCAATATCGCAACATAATTTCCATCAGCTTCATTAATCATGAAATTCTCGGCCTTTTTTTCCCCCCTATCGTAAGTGTCCCTCGTGCATTCGTCGTGAGAAATCCGTTAAAGCGTTTTTTAATTCACAAAGTGATTCGAGCCGAGTGCGTTTAAGCAGCTAAACGTACCAAGTTTCTTACCACACGTAGTCAGAAGCAGTAATAATAAGGCAACAATATAACGTAAGCAATTTTTCAAATGAGTTTCAAAAAATAAAGGAAAAACAATTAATGTAAACAGAAGGTCGGCACTCATTGAGTATTTCGGATGTCATCGTTGATGGATAGAAAACGAAAATTTTTCGTAACCATTGCATTACCATTTGCGCAATCATTTCCAATAATTAACAGGGCTCGACGAATCTTATCATGAGCTGCCGCGTTTTTCTTACTTTCTTCAATGTTTATAGGCCTAATGAACGAGTGTAGGTAAACTAACATTGCCTTTCCAATGTAATAAACAGGAGAAACAGTACGTAACGCTGAGTAGTTATCGACATCAATATGCACCATCGCCATTACTCCCGTAGAATATAATTTACATTAATAATAGCCTACAGCCTTTATACTTTACAAGCGACTGTACGCGCATACAGCAGACAAAATTAAAGATAAAATTTTTAATTTATATTGGGGCTGAAGTTGCCCTTACGAAACGACGATGATTGCAAAGGCACGCTTGAGGTTCTCTAATGAGCATGATCTCTCGGTGCAATTTCTGGGGACGAGCCGAAAATAAATCTAGCTAGATTCAAGGTAAAGCGCTGTAAATTTGAAAAGAAGGGACAAAACGGAAGAGGAAAAATGAAAACAAAAAAAAAAAACAAAAAAAAAACAACAGGAGTCGCGAGGATGACACTTGGGCGAACTCTATTACGCGGGTATCCTCTATTATCGCAGTCGATCGCCACGGGGCCTAACCAAACTTTTTCGAGCCGTGATAAGGCCGTGTCGTCGTTATAGCACTGTATTTGCAAAGTTTCTGCAGGAAGGAAAAGCGACGGACCACGACTACGATCAACTCGGTATTGAGGGGGTGAGAATGGAGACGGGGAGGGCTAAACTTGCCCCAGTCGAATTTACAAAGCTGAAGAGCGGCGAGGGTGAGAGCCGCTATCACGGCCTGGTCGGTGCCGCCACGTTTCTCATTGTTTGGCCCAGTTGAACCAACCCGTTTATTCTATCTGCCTCCTTTTCCTCCTCCTACTCCTTCTCCTCCTCCTCCTGCTCTACCACCTCCCCATACCAAACCACACCCCGCACAACCCGCTCCTCAACCACTTTTGCCGACACTTCCTTCCTCGCGCGCGCACTCTCTCTCTCTCTCTCTCTCTCTCTCTCTCTCTCATCGGATGACCTCGGAACGCCTGCTAGCCGCTAAAGTGCAAATCGTTAATCGTTTCGACGTCGGCGAATTCAATTTCCCGTAGCATTGTTGCGCTTAATGCGTACGTACGTGTCGGTCGTTTCGCGTCTCGTCGCTCTCTGAAAGGACATTTTTTAAATTAGTTGCAGCCTAGCGTGTACCGCGCCTTGAAAATACTTGAGGGACTAGGAGATGTCGTTTATGTACCGTAAACAATACACTGGGAAATTCGATATGAGAAAGAGGTCGAATTCACCAGGCCGTACGTTAAATGTAATCCAATTTACAACGGAACTGATTTCGCCCACATCGTGACATTGTTACTTTGTCCCATCAGGATTGTTGCACTAAATTAGTTTATTGTCGAAGTATTACGAGTAATGGGCATATTAATTAAGATCAACGGCTTTCGCGTATAAATTAACCGACAAATTCAATTTTTATCTTAACGAATTTTAATTCCTATTCGTCTTGATGTCGGTTGGATGCTTAAGACTCCAAGCTGAATTAGCAATCCTCGCTCATAATAGGACGAAAGTATATTCTTTGCCCTGGGACAACCCGCGTCTCATTGAAATGATAATTTCCCAAATCGTTTCATTCAAATGCTTTATGCTTATATATTAATAATAATAATAATAATAATAATACATTTGAATAATAAACCTGGCAGAATTTTGTCTTATATCCGAAAGGATGCTGACTTTTCATTATATTATATGCGCGCTTATTAAAAGCATCGTTTATTATTACCATACGCTCTTGCGTAATAATTTATGGCATGCGAGCCGTCCGAAAATTCAAGTGCCGATCGCGCACTTTGTTAATGTCGGTTTTATCCCTTTGATCAATACGAATTTATTATAACAATAATAATAATATGCTTGAAGCGCTATTGTTTAGCGTGTCTCCTGAATTTTGTTTTTATCTTGCTTTTAGCTTTATTTTACCTTATCTTGATATAACTATTTTAATAACATTCAAAGGCTATGAATGAAATATTATATTTACCTTTCTCTCAGCAAAGTATTGTCGATAAAGCGATCGTTTTAAACTTATGCCACGGTCGCCTGTCTTTCTAATAATCTTTCCTTATTATCCTAAGTTATTTTAGGTAAAATTTTGCTTTTTTTATGAGCCTGGCATTATTTGTATCGGTGCACGATGATCACTTAATGATATAAATGAACAATACACGCCACGACGCATACATACATGCCGTGATGCCTGATCACAGACAGGCTTACACTACTTATCGTGTCTCGAACTGTAATTGTTAAAAAACAAAAAAAAAAGCATGTCTAGAATTAGAATTCATTTTCTTATCGTGATTGATGCTGTCTATAAAAAAAAAAAAAAAAAAAAAAAAAAAAAAAAAAATCATCTCTAAATAAGGGCTTCTGTTAGTTGAGCGGAGATTTATCAAGAATTTTTAAAAGTTCTGTCATAAATTACCTTGACGGTTATTATTGACGTTAATGTGCCGGCTTTATGTGCGAGGGAAGCGGAAAAATAACCATCGGCGCTTTGTTGCTCGAATTTACAAGTCGACCTCCTAATAATATATTTTCATGCAAAATCGAACTCCACCGTTCCATCTTATTATTGACATACAAATAATAAAAAAAATGCAAACCCACTGTTCTAAAAATCAATTATGGCAAAATGTCTCACCTATTTAAATGCATACAGTAGTGAGTACGTTAAATCTATTTCTTTCGGCGATTACTCCCCTCTCTAAATATTAATTTTTAATAATATCTATTTCTCAGTACGTATCCACTAAATTATGATATCGCTAACACGAAAAGAAAGTGCGACTCGTTTTTACTTTTACTTCCGTCCTTTTAAATTTTTATCAAGAAATATATATTTTATACTTTTCTCCATTGGTCTTTTTTATATTCATCTGCATTTTCTTTTTCTTCTGTACCAACTTATACCTTATTTTGGCACTTTTTTTTTATTAATGAAATTTTTACAATTTCCATTCGTTTTTCTCGTTTTACCACCTCTCTAAAAATTCGTTTAGGTCGCCTTCCCGCACATCTTATATGATTTTCCTTCCTTTTCGTACTTACATTATTCGCTTTACGCTGGCTGAAAATTTATCCGCATTATCCAGATATCCTTAAAAAGTTTAATAATTTTTACGATGTCGAGCTATATTTATTTATTTATTTATTTCTTCTTGATTTCATAAACGACTGTATTACGATGAAATATTATACGTTCGACAGGCAGAGCGAGTCGGCAATTTGGATAACTTTTCGACGAACGAACCATGACTTTTAATCTTTTTAATCGGTTAAACACATCCCCTTAAGAAGAGCATTTCTCGTTGAAAAGCTATCAACCTCTCGACAACTACTGCTACTACATAGCAATAAAAACTACTTCTTCTTTTCTTTTTTCTTTTTTTTTTTGATGCATTTACAGTAATTTTTACACAATATATGACGGTATACTGCGCACGCCGCCTATATAATAATTCGTAAAACTGGACAAATTGCATAGAGTAGGCGCACTGCAGAAAAACGAAAAAGAAAAGAGAAAGAAAGGGACGGCGGCGGTGGTGGTGGGGGAGGGGAGGGGAGGGGAGGGGGGGCGAAAGAAAAGACAAAACTAAAAATACTAATAAATAGATAAAATAAAGAAATAAAATAGTCCGTACATCATTCGCTCTGGGGTCTTCTTCGCAAATACTTTACCTTGAAAACGTAACAGGGTTATCGCTTTCTCAGCACTTGGACTTATACATCTGTCGGCTGTGACGACTGGACGAGAAATCGAATGATCGCTACTGTAGTAAAGGAGAGAGAAGTTTTATGGAAGATGAAGCATGCTTCTACTGCAATCGTAGCCTCTTTTTTTTTTTTTTTTTTCATCTCCTTTTCCTCCATTTTCTTTGCTCCGTGACTATTTTCCTTGAGCTTCCTTTTATCTTCGCGCTTGACTTTTTCACTCGACGGAATAATTTCTATCGAATTAATTAAGCTAGTGAAGTACTGTTCCAAGAGAATCGATCTCGGCCGCGACAATGGCGCTTATTACGTAAGTGGACATATTGTTTCGACGAGGCCCGTAAATCAAATCGAGTAGTTGGTAAAGTATTTTAATGAAATTAAGATAATTACAATTACCGTACAAAAGATTAGCTTCCCTTATTTGAATGGTTAATCGCATTATGATGATGCTCGACTAGGTAAAAAATATTTTTACTAATTTTCATGCTTGCTTGAATGGTCATTGGTAAATAAATAAATAAAAAACAAATTAAAAAAAAAAAAAAACAAAATACAAAAGAAAACAAAAAACAAGCCGTAGTAAAGGAATTGATAAAGCTTCGATTATTCATAAAATATTTCAAAATTCATTAGGTTTTATTATCCCCTAGTGTAGTGTTGTGTTTCAATTGTCATTTGTCATTTGTCATTTGTCAGTTGTCAGTTGTCAGTTGTCATTTGTCCCTGCATTATCGCGTTATTATCATTTTTACCGTCGCCGCTAATAATGCGAAAGCAACTTTTATATTTTCATATCTTTTTTTGAAGATCCTCTCTTATTACTAGTTATTTATTTATGTGAAACGTATGGTTAGTCATTATCCTTTTTCACATTCTATCACCTACTTCCCAGGCCGAGAAACACGTCTTTATTTACCTTGCGTGACCCCGCAAAGATCACAAAAAGACACACATATAACCAGCTCGTGATAAAGCACGTGTCCTGCTCGTTTGTGGACATAATCGTGTGCGTTTATATGATAAAACGAAAGAGAGAGAGAGAGAGAGAGAGAGAGAGAGAGAGAAAGAGTGAGAGAGGTTGCTGAAATATTAATGGCTACGTGAAAGACGTTTGTATTAAAGTTGTGATATTATTATTTATTGTAAAATATATTTATCATATTTTTGTACAATCCATGACGAAGCTGTAAATTATAACTTTACGGCGTTGTTGCATTATGTACAATAATAAATTATTATTATTATTATTAAATACACATCAAATCATGATTTATAAGGAATTATATGTTTTATTGTAATTGCAAATATCGACATGGTCAAGTAAATGTTCGTCCTGATTACGACTGGACTATAAAAGTAATATAATATAATTATAAATTATATTCACGTGGTAATTTATCGTTGTGTACATTTTATGAAATACGCCCGCTAAAGGGTCCCGTTCTTTATCGATTTAATAAATTCAGGAATAAGCATTTGCATCCTGGCTGCCGGAGTTTCGCGAGGCTTTGCACCGTCTCTGCTGATTATTCGGCAAATTGAAAAATGCCGTTTTAAAACGCATTCGCCCGGCGAACGAACATTGAATATAAAATCTAAGTTCGTTAAAAATCAACCGTTAACATAAAATTCTACGATCTGTCAGCATTATGATGCTAGCATCAGACATTACCAATACGTTATGCAATGTTTTTTGTGACTTGCTATCCTTAATAACTATAAAACGGTCTTTACTGCGGCGGCACTGCCTCAACCTTCATTATCCTTGATACACACGGCGCAACAAGTTCCGTAATCCCCCATAGTCCTTTCAACTTAGCAAAAATCGTGAGAGCTCGAAGACACTCGCGACCAGCTGAGTGCGATAGTCGCGAGGGTACAACCGTTGAGCTTCGCTCGACCACACCAACACCTCAATTAGCCTCGTTATAATCAACTCTCGTCAGCTGTGTCACGCTCACGGCGGCACAAAGAGAAAAAAGTTCCTGTACTCGCATTCGGTCGATCACTTTTACGAGGATAATAATTTCAGCCTACTCTTATCAGCGTCCACCACACATTCACGCGCACGCTCTATCTGTCCTTGTTTGATTCAAGTCAAGCGACTAATAATCTTTAAATACGAGCTTGCGACAAAAAGTCAGCCGGTTAACAAATTTTCAGCTCGGGGCCCATATCGATACGATGATAACCCTTCGACTGGATGGACGATATTCCTAGAGTCGGGCTTTTCACGGCAATTGGAAAAATTGTTGCGAAGGAGATACGACGCCGAGTCCGTCGAGCAAAAGATGCTCGGAATCGGGTAACTTTTCTCGCTTCAATTCGTTAAGTAAATAAAGCGAAGCGATCCCCCACTTTGCCAACAAATATCGTGCAACAAAAATAGCAGACACCCTCCCCCGTCCCCCCTCCTCTCATTGGGAGGGGGGAACCGTTAGCCGAATGATAAATAAAATTTACCATCGCGTTCTGACGAGCCCTCGGCGGACATTTAGCGAATGAAGAAACATCACCCCCTGGAAAATGTCCTTGCCTGATTCATCCGCGAATGGGGACGACGATGGAGCCCCGACGATGCTTGACAGACACGGATCGAACATAGGCCGCCAAAGGACATGTCAATCGAGGACTTTTTTCCTCGCTCCGGTGACGATTACGAGCGCCGTGCAGATAATCCGAAATCATTTTTACGAAGATTTTCAGCGGGGGTGGCGACGCTAAAGTCTCTACCTGTCGCAGCTGACCGGGTATAAAATTGTCGGCCTTAACGTCCAACGATCAATTTGCAATTTTCCCGGACGCGGAATAACGCCCACGAGTTTGTAATTCTTTCCTGTAAATATTCCGCTTGCGGATTCATGCATAGCTACAATGCAAGTAATAGTGGACCAACGGAAGAATGTGTGCATCGTTGGTCGAGTTCCGCCTAAACGCCATCTCCCCCCCCCCCCCACCCACACTACCACTACCACTACCACTACCACTACCACTACCACTACCACTACCACTACCACTACCACTACCACTACCACTACCACTACCACTACCACTACCACTACCACTACCACTACCACTACCACTACCACTACCACTACCACTACCACTACCACTACCACTACCACTACCACTACCACTACCACTACCACTACCACTACCACTACCACTACCACTACCACTACCACTACCACTACCACTACCACTACCACTACCACTACCACTACCACTACCACTACCACTACCACTACCACTACCACTACCTTTATCACTATCATTATCATTATCATTATCACGACGACTACCACTATCACTTTCGCCACCACCACCACCACTACCCTACCACTACTACCACTACCACTACCACTACCACTACCTTTATCACTATCATTATCATTATCATTATCACGACGACTACCACTATCACTTTCGCCACCACCACCACCACTACCCTACCACTACTACCACTACCACTACCACTACCACTACCTTTATCACTATCATTATCATTATCATTATCACGACGACTACCACTATCACTTTCGCCACCACCACCACCACTACCCTACCACTACTACCACTACCACTACCACTACCACTACCTTTATCACTATCATTATCATTATCATTATCACGACGACTACCACTATCACTTTCGCCACCACCACCACCACTACCCTACCACTACTACCACTACCACTACCACTACCACTACCTTTATCACTATCATTATCATTATCATTATCACGACGACTACCACTATCACTTTCGCCACCACCACTACCCTACCACTACTACCACTACCACTACCACTACCACTACCACTATCACTGCTAGCACTACTACTATCGCCACGGGTGCCGGTGAGCACGCGATTTTTCAAATTCAATTGGCCGAAAACGACTGGACTCCGGTCACAGTAGTACACAGCCACAGCGGCGAGATACTTTCTTTCCCACCAGCCGATTCGCATCTGAGAAGATGTGGTGGTTGGGGCGGGCGGTGAATCCCGCGGGAGATATGTGTGCCAAGTGTCGAGCTATTGATTTCAACAATTTTTCTACATCACGATTACATTCCCTCGTACTCTTAACGGTGAGTCACGGTCGCGTTAATCGGCCCGACCATTCCTCGACCCTTGTCTCCTTTTTTATTTATCCTTGTTCCCCTTTCGCGCTTTTCCTCGCCATTCTAACCCTTGACGATTTCCTCAAATGTATTGGCTGCTTGGATGGCTAATTAATAGGCAATTTGTTTTTGAAAAGATTCATACTCTGCTGGGCTGAGAAAAATATTATTCCCTAATATTATGATTATCTCTATAGAATATATTGTATGCAGCATAATAACGATTACGTAATCAAAAATATCCAATCGATTCGACAGTTTTCCAGCTGGGCTACCTAACACCGGGCACCCTATTTTTGCCTTTTTCTTAACAGATTGTACAATGAATTTGTTAGGCTGCGCAGATGCGGAGCAGAATAAGCCTTGGAATATTTGCACCTGAAAATGCCAAAGTTATTCGCTTGATTAGCGAGCCCGAGTTCTATCGAAGAACAAACGAGCCTCGAAATTACTTATCGATGTCGACTAAAGGGTCCATTATGGCCCCTGACTGATCAGTCGCACTCGATTAACATCGATTAATCGTCGCTGGCTTCGCGTGCACGATTATTATGCATTAACGTAATAATATTGGTGTGCCGGGGGCAAGTTGACAGGAGGACCCCGTTTAAATAGCATATTCAAAGCGGCTAGGACACCTTGCATTTTCATTGCATATTGATTGTAATAATGTTGTTCCATCGGTCCATTGCATTTGCGCTGGGGAAATGAGAGACGAACAAAAGCGAATGACAACGTGATGTAAAAATTACGAGGGATGTTTTAAAGGGTAGCGGAAAGAGAAATTGTAATGGGACGTTCGTTGGACGGATCCATAGTTTGCCAAGATAGATCATTATTCCCGCTCATTCACTTACTATTTATTGGCAATCCGTAATAAAGGATTTCGGCCATTTACACCCTCAAATTACTGGTTTTCTTCTCTTTTTTTTCCTCTTTTTTTTCTTCTCTTTTTTTTCTTTTCTTTTTTTTCCTCTTTTTTTTCCTCTTTTTTTCTTCTTTTTTTTTCTCTCTCCCCCCCCTCCCCTACTCCGCCGATTTGATGTATTAGCCATTTAATTTTTATGATTTTCCGAACTTTAAATGAGTTCAAAAATTGTAGTGGAAGTTAAACCTTTGGATTATATTGGAAAGTTTTGCATGAGATTTATCGTTATTATTGAACAGTTTAATAAATGTAAATTTAAGATACATTGAGGTTAGAATAAAAGATAATTGTTATAAACGACTGAATATTTATTTAAGACTTAAGATGCCGAAATTCGCTGCTAATTAATGAATTAATTATGTATTTTTGAATGTTATTTATTTGATATTATTATGCATTAGCAATTAGGGAATACAGAATTCTTAATAATTAATTTTCGTTCTATGCATTTGGATGAAAATATCGTTACGTGCAATTTTATACGACACGAGAAAAAGTAATAAAATCTAAATCTATTTAGTATGTTGAAAATTTTTTTTTTAAAAGAAGCTAATATAATATGGCTGCAAGTGTATACGTAATATTTGTTAGGATAAATAATACTAATTTTCATTATGATTATTGATTCAGTTGCAGTTGCTTTCATAAAATATTGCAGATTATATAATCTTTTGTATATCTATCTGTATATTTCCATAATGTCTGTGTGCAGACGTATGTATGTACATGCGAGTGTGCGTAAGAAAATAAGATAATAATGAACGAATTTCAAGCTTTAAATTGCGAATGATACCGAAAGCGAATGTAACTCGCATGTTTTAAATTTCTTGAATGACTTTTAGTATTCACGTAGCTTCGCTTTATTCAACTTTCGGGCCCTGGGAAATTTCTTTTCATCAAATGCATTCCAAATGATATAAACAATGGAGCAGAAGTATAAATCAGAGTTAAAATAATCAAAATGCATTTGTGCCGTAAATATCGTAATTCTTCTTAAAAAATCGTAATATCCCGTGCTCTAAATTCATAAAGAATTAATGTTTATTATCGTATTTAATGGCAATAATGAAGCAAGCAGCATTGCGCGTAAAAATAACATATTATTCATGAGAAAAGCAAATGATATTATTAATAAAAATTCGTCATTTCAATAGATGATAAATTTTCTCCCCGTTTCTTCAATTTTCCTTTTCATATGTAGCATGTGCTTTTAACGTGTCGCCCTCCTCTACATTCTATACATTTGGTAAACTGCTTCCATATTTGCGTAGGGTATTATCTGTGGCGTGGGGGAAGAAAAAAAAAATTGCTAACATGCAAGTAAACTTAGTCCGTAAAAATAGTCTGCTTTAAGAAAGTCAAACTTAAGCGTTTTTTTTTTTTTTGTTTTTTGTTTTGTTTTGTTTTTTTTGTTTTTTGTTTTGTTTTTTTTTCCCCTATAAAAAACATTTGAGTCATCTTTCTACACTCCCAAAATCATCACTGAAAAACTTTCCTAAATTCCCGATGGTATTGCACTCGACCAACATCGACCAACATTGCTAGTCCTCGATATGCCGGTGAAATAGTGTGCGTGAATGTCCAGAATTGAGCGAAGGGCACGAAGAATAAACGGAATTATACGATTGGTAATAGAAGCGTTTGTTTATTAACCAGAGTCCAAGTCCGTTTTTATTGACCTCCCAACATAAAATCCACACATCACGGATTCATGATCGCGCTGATTATATTTCCAATATTTCCCTATAAAATGACCGAATCTAATCTAATGCTCGAAAATATATGAATATATTTAAGAACTAAAATTTTTAACAATAGATTTATGAAGTCGTAAAGGAAGGGCCGATAGTCAAAGGATCACGAAGAACGTCTTTATCGAAGCCTTGCAAACACCATCGTGAGAGAGTGTGAAATTTCGTTTGTCCGACCCACCTCACATTGGACCCTTTATTTTATTTATTAATCACTGTTAAACAAGTTTCTCGTGTGCTTTGGTTGTTCTCAATTGCTGTCCTGTCTCTGTCGCCGCGTATCGACCTACCATATGCATCCATTGATATACGGACTCTCTCTTTGTTCGCCGTCTCTCGCACTCATATCAACCGCGCCCATATCAATGCACTTGGTAAGCTCCCCCGGTCGCTGTATTTATTATGCGCCCGAAGTAAATGACACTCGCTCGTCGACATTGAACATGTCGATCCATTGCCAATGTTGCTCCATTCTCTTTATTATAGCATGCATTATTATTATTGTTATTATTATTATTATTATTATTATTGTTAGCGTTTGAAAGTGCGTGGGTAATTTCTGATGTTTTTTTTTCTTTTTAATTCGGTTTCGAAAATATTTTATATTCAATGTTGGCGATTACTTTAACCCGCGCACTTTTCTATCTACGAACGAACGACACACGACAGGACCAATATGCATTGCAATATGTCACATTATAATAATGCACGAGTGTGTCTTTTAAGAAAGCACACAGTATACAAATAAATAATTCATAAACATTGTACAAGAGGAGAAAAAAAAGAAAAAAAAGAAAGAAAAAAAAGAAAAAAAAGAAAGAAAAAAAAAGGACTCGGACTAAATTTTATTTATATATATATATATATATATATATATATATATATATTTTTTTTTTTTTTTTTTTTTTTTTTTAATTTACTACGAAATCAATTATTTAATAATTATGTTTAATGGGTGAGCGATTAATTGAATTGGCAGTTGTGCGTATTTATTATTAATCGTAGGAAATTGCAGGTTTTGCTATTATTGTTTGACTATAAACTCAACGATATTTTACATTTAGTTTTATGGGAGAATTGCAGGCAATGCAGTCGACCCGCCGATCCGACATTTTCCATTATGTTGAAAAAGCTTTTGCTCTCCCCACCGCGAAGCCTTGTTAATTTTTCCTTCTTTTTTCCCTCTCGTTGCAGTTGGGCTTTTTCACCTACTACACTGTCGCTAAGGGCGAAGTCAACCCTTCAGGACCGGTTCCCATCGACAGCATCTTCATCTACCGACCAGACAAAAGACGCGAAATCTGGAGGTTCGTCTTTTACATGTTCCTCCATGCAGGGTGAGTATTACAAAATAAGAATCTATTCAATTTTTAAAACAAGAGCTCCTGATTTTATCGAACGTTTTGCTTATCCGAAGTATTTTAGTATTAAGTGAATTTATATTTTATATTACATTAAGATTTTAATGGGAGCCGGCACGATGGCGTCTCTGAAATATCATACCAAATTTAAACTATAAAAGCATTGTTAATTTTTCATTTTCTATGCATTTTACATTACTTATCATATGAATCTTTATATTGTCTACATACCATCGCGTATAATGTACATTTTGTTCGCAAGACTTTGCAAGTACGTCATTAAAATGATGGCATCTTGCGAGAGAAGAAGACCCCTTTGATATTTATACAAATCACGAATGACGTTAATGACGAAGCGGCCATTTCGCATCGACTTATCTTATTAATAATAATTCTTCGAAATAATGCCCATCGTCGGCTTTGCTATGCACATAAATTCCTGCCACGAGCTAAAACGTGTCTGCAGAGTGAAATATAAATAAGACAAAGTAACCTAGTTTTAATTAATACATCATGCCACATGTACAATTATAGGCGCTATATACATTGCCTCACATACGACTACATAGAAGGGAATAGAAATAATCTAAGGCATGAGTATCGACGAAGAAAAAGGTAATGTGGCTTGGGCATATCGTCAAAGCTGTCATCCCACTTTTAATTGCCTGCTAACTCGCAGAATCTTTCGATGCCACAGGTACAAAGGAGGAGGAGGAGGAGGAGGAGGAGGACTCGTCATTATCATTTTTCCTAATGCGCTTCATCTTATGCCGAAAATATATAATGAGGTCGGCTAAATTCGTTAATTATGAATATCCTTCGCCTTTCATTCAAGCATAAAAACTTTATGACTCCAAGTTCGACCAAGTTGTTAGTTCTGCCTTCGCATTTCATTGCATGCGATATAATTGTATATTATAATTGCAATTGACATTTTTACGTCCACATGTACATTCACTTTATACGGCTACAATGGCAATTCGTAGCCTAATTAACTATTAGCGTTAATATTCAATTTTATTTATTTTTTTTTTTTTTTTTTCATCCGCCCCATACGCTTTGCCTCCTACTAACTCCTTTAAGTTTGGTCATTAAGTTGTAATTATTCCTCTCTACGATTATATTGCTCGAAGAAAATAATATTTTTTCAAAAATCATTTTCATTTTCGTAAAGTGAACGATTTTTGTTTCTTTATCCACGAGTATTCGTGAAAATGAAAAATCGAAAAAATCGTGTATTCGAAGTTTTAAAAAAATAACCCGAAATGAAAATGAAAAATTGTCCATTATCCAAAATAGTAGAGGAATATTTTCACTGACGACAAATATAGTGGAGAAAATGCTTCTACGTCGGTGATCGCGAACACGTGTAGTCTTCGACAATGCATCTCACTTTTGTCTAAATGGACGACTTTGATACTATTTCCCCCTCACCCGCGCCCTTTTTCGCCTTCTTTCACCCCTCGAGCCACCGAGCCACGAGGCTACAGTGAAAAATTGTCAACCGCGCGAGATCGTTGGTTGTGCGAAAAAAGTGTAATGGCGAACACAAATGACGTTTCGAGTGCAGTTGCCTCGGGACTTTTTACAAATGATAATACAAAAGGAAAGATAGACGAGAGTGCCGAGCGTTTTTCTATATGTGGGTCAAGTTTGTTCGTTTTAAATATATCGACGAGTAGAAAATTGCTTCGCATGATGTTTTACTGGACTATTGACGTGTGCGGCGGCGGCGGCGGCGGCGGCACCTTTCTATCTTCAAGCAAACCCTTTATTCTTAAAAACATTCTGTTCTTGCCTCTCCGCTTTCTATCGATTCGCGTTGTTGATGTTACTATTGTTTTTGTCGTTGTTGTCGTTGTTGTTGTCGTCGTTGTTGTCGTTGTTGTCGTTGCTGTTGTTATTGTTATTGTTGTTATTGTCATCGCCGTTGTTATTTCATTTGTTGCAGCGTGGGTAGCTTTGTTGAAACAAATTCCTCGACTCGGCTTTTGTATTTATATCAAGCACAATACGAACTTTCCCGTAATACCGGAAAACGACACACTCCGGCTTGTGTGGCAGCTTTTTATAGATTGAATGAATATTATGTGGAAATTGATAAAGAATGTGTATGCAGTAAATTTTTATGGTTAAGGTGAGCTTCGATAATATGTACATTTATTATTATAAAGAAATTCATTAAATATAAGTGTCCATATTTTCTCCAGTATGGCTCGAGCGAATCATTTCAATAATTTTTATGATGCCATCCGCTCCTTTTATATGCAAGTAAATATTTATCATCTAATTCGTGTGTACTTATTTTCATAAATTTTCACGAAAACCCTTATGTATATATATAAAAATAGAAAAAAAAAACATTTGCTATTCCGTTATTTTGACCCAGATTATGAAAACTGAAGTAATTTTCCCTTCATCCTTTACTGAATTCAATTTTATAATGTACCTTTATGAAATTTCCCTATAAAAACTAATGACCTAGATTTCGCGAGAAAGCCAATTACATTAACAAGATTTCTCTCTCCTTTTATTGAATCGTAGCTCCGATTTCTGTTCGCTCAATTTACCGTCCCTTTGTGCAAAACTCACTCGTACTTCTCTCTCTCTCTCTCTCTCTCTCTCTCTCTCTTTCTCTTTCTCTTTCTCGTTTCTCTTGTATCGCTCGCTTGTGTCACTCAAACAGATCTGTTTTATTGATTGTATTGCCTCATAAGGAGAAAGATCCTCCATTGAGAATGTGTCACTTCGATTTAAATAATAAAATTTGTACAAAGCACTTTTACGTTACTTTACCTTGTTTACGTGTGTACTGATCTCAAATTTTTGACTAAATGGATCGACTTTTTCAAAATTAACAAACAAGTGCAATCGTCACATACTCGTTCCCTTAATGGAAAACCATCAAAGTATACCTCCATTAGATGTTTTTTTTTTTTTTTTTTTTTTTTTTTTTTTTTTTTTTTTTGTTTCCTTAAATTGTAAATACTTGAAATTGAAAACACACTTATATTATTAATTTACTTTAAGAAATCTGTAAAATCTTTACTTATTTTTACGAAGCGCATAACAAGTATTATTCTTAATTTACTATTATAAAGTTTGTCTGCAATTTTATAATGTCGTTCGTGATTATTACGTTTAATTGAAATTAATTCGCTGATGGTAGAAAATTGGAAAACATTTTCTAGGTACATCGGATTCCTGGTACTAAGGAATGAAGCGAATGAAGTTTTGGTGAAATTAATTTGAAATAATAAAATATTAGCTATTGGAGGAATTATTGAATTATTGATAAAATAAAAACTAAATTGTATAAAATCAGTAGTCATAGGCCGGAGGTATTATCGTTAAAGTTAAGTTTATAAATTTAAATTATTACAAATAACTAATTTGTAGATTAGAATATTTTTTTTTTACGAAAATTCCATTTAAATTGTCCAAGTAAGTGTACGCTTTTCAAAGAGCACATATTTGAAATTCGAATAACTTGAAGAAATTTGCGTAAGTTCACAGAAAAAAGCAAAAATCTAAAAATCAATTCTTATCTCCTTTAATGGGAGAAGGCGTATTTCTTAGAAAAATATTGAGTTACAAAATTTGAAACAAAATCATATTTTAATAATACATAAACTTAATAAGATTACGAATCTATTAACCTAACCTCAGAAATCCACGAGCGTATTTCTCCCAATCGAACCCTTGAAAGAGTAAAATCTCGTGAAATAAATGGTATAAGAAAGGGCGCTTGCTTAGAAGAAAGCGCCTTTACATAAAGTTACCTTACGTAGCGACTAGAAGACAGTCGATGCGAAAAAAGGATAAATGCATGAATTTAAAGTGAGCACGACTACGTCGCCAATTTAACTCCTAAATTTACGCTAACGCATTAAAGGAATTTTAAATTTATAATGCTTCACTGGTCATCGCGAACTATTACGAACTCATCTCTAGGAAGGATCTAGAACACATATTCGAAATAATTATGTTGTAATGCACTTGTAAATGTAAGCTATTGTAAGCGACGCGGAATTCATGCGCAATATACGTAGACTCGTACGGTAGTCTGACAATCTAACGTCTTTTATTGAAAATAACCGTTAACGGCTAACCGTTGACGGAGACAGTCCCGCTCCCGTTACAACACCAGTCCTTCTACTGTTCTATTTAATCCTTTTGGTCCTTCTTCGAATCAGCAAGCAGATATTAATAATACTTGTGGGGTGATATAAACTGACCGGCATAGCGGCAACGTGGATGGCCGGATCGTCTCGAAGTCTCGAACTTTGCGATCGTAAACGTAAAGTATTAAGGGCAAAAGCATCGCTGCTCCCACGTTACGTAGGACGGGGCGAACTCGCTCGTGATTCCGAGGAGGTCGTAATTAGTGCTGGTTGAACCCAGGGCTAGGCTGGTGGATGATCGTAGTCCAGGATGGCTGGGAGTCTGAAATTATTTTGCAAGCAGGGAGCAGGACTCGGTGCTTATAATCGCAAGCGGAAGCAGACGTCGAACTACGCACAATATCGTCGTGGCAGGATAATATCCGGGCTCTCGGATTGACACCCACGCGCATTCGCCGTACAATTACCGAGTTTCGTGCGCAACGTCAATTAACGCCCGAGAATATAGTGTCATTTACATACCGTTGCACTTAATTATTAATCCCGGGCTTTTTAAAGGGGCAGTGCACCTAATTGATCTTTAGTCTCTTCTCGCGATCGTGGAGAAGGACGGACGGGCGGGGGAGGGGGGAGAGGCGAGAGTAAGCGTAATTATAGCAATGTAGGTCCCGGTGTGGCTCATTGCGATGGTAGTTAATTTCATCTCACTCGACTATCGACAGTCGTTTCATAATCAATTGCCGGTGGTTGTTATGAAATATGCGGATTATGAATATGTTTTATTGGTAAATTTTATGACACCGATTTAAAAGGAACAATCAATTATAATATTCTTAGCGGTGTATTATTGAAGCCGATGGGTAAAGTGTTTGAGTACTTACCGTATGTTATGGATATGATGATACGTTATCCAAAGTGCGATATATCGTTGCTCGCATTCGACCTTTCCAATGATCGATAACAGGGTATTTGCGATTAAAGTGCATAATGCACCATACACGTAACGATGTTACGATCGCAGCTTATTTATATAACGCAACTATACGACGATGCATAAAAACTTGTGCCGTAGAAAAAGAATTATAGTGTATTTACTTTGGCCTCGTCGTACCGTGACGCGTTATCTCGACCTTCTTCGTCTAGACTCTTCAACAATTTTAATAACCTACAGTTATTTATTCATCAAACGCGCGTCCGAAGTTCTCGTTAACAAAGACTGAAGTGGCTATATATATATATATATATAAATAAATAAAAAAAGTTACAAAAAAATACTTTGTTCCCCCTTACCATTGTAATAAATTATGCTAAGAAAATCCATAAATCAAAGCACCACTCGAAAGAGAAAATACGTCGATATATGCGAGTATAAACTTTGATTAAACATAAGGAAAAATTAAACTTGCGAATATTGAAAATGTCTTAAAATGCCGTGGATTACAGGCGTAAGATGCAACTTGTGAATCGAGAATTCTAAATAATAGATCGATACAATCGCTAATCGGCTACATTGCGAGGGAATAACTTGTATAGTAAACGAGAATATTTTCTCTATCCACCTTCCTCCCGTATCTCATTGCCATTACGGGTACGCGAACGCGCGTGCACACACACACACACCGACATAGAGAGAGAGAGAGGGAGAGAGAGAGAGAGAGAGAGAGAGAGAGAGCTTATACACGCGTATATGCGCGAGTGCACACGAGTCGAAACAAAGCATCATAAGCTTGAAATCTTTCTCTTAGGGCACAAGCGTCTAATATGCTTTTCTCACCCTTCGTAGATCTTAACGAGAAGTTCCCATTAGTTTGGACAGAATTTCCCTTTCTCGAAAACAATTTCCATTGCAAGAAAATTCGATTTTGACTGTATTTATTGTAGAAGTCACCGAGAAGTTGAAAGTACAACAGAAAATGGAAATTACCAGCTTTAACGAGAGCTCGAAAATATCCCTTTTGGAAGTAATAGCCGATAACCATTCCAACAAGATGACATTGGATTATCTTAAGGTTTCATCGAATTCATCGGTTACTTATTTTTCTGAATTTGTCCCCTTCCCCTTTTTTCTTGTTTTTTCTTTCTTCTTTTTCTTTCTTTTACATAAAGCTAATAGAGCATTGTATAAGTGCGCGAATAAAGATGTATTCATTACTATACAGTTTGCTAATCTTATTTCATATTTATATTTTCATCCGCTGTATCGACAATTGCGAAATACATTTTACTTATAACTTTAAAATAAAATTAGCGAAGCTAGCAGCAGTGAAACTTTACGGAAGAATGTAATTTTTCAAAGTTAAAAATTTCCCTTCTAAACTATTTATAATGAATATAGAACAAAAAATTTGGTATATGAAAGAAGAAAGTCTTGCCATAATAACCAAATGAAACAATAATCTCTAACTATCTTCCAAGTATTAAGCTACATAATAATAGCAACAACGATAATAATAATAATAATAATAATAATAATAATAACAACAACAACAACAACAACAACAACAACAACAACAATAACAATTGATAATGAATAAAAAATATTATTCAGGTGGTAAATTGATTCACGTCATTTTGTATAACTAAATCCCGATTTTCGATTTAATTGCACTTAGTCCTAATGGCACTATTACTTATTCAAACAATATTACAACGGCGATTTACAAGCGTGAATAAATACATAAAAATAACGAAAAACACAAGGAAATGAGCGACGCGTTAGCGAAAGTAGTGGTTGGTGAGGTGGGCGATGGGCGATGGGAGAGAGTAAGGAATACGGAGTAGGGGGTAGGTATGAAAATGCCTGGGGACGGGATGAGATCGAAGCCACCTGTGCTCTTGGCAGCTCGTTCCATTACAGAGTCTATTCGACTTGTCGGAAGTGAATCAGGACCGAGCTGCGGCGGAAACTTGGACCGCGGCAGATTTGAATAATGATGCCCGTCGCCTCGAAGCCGATACCCAACGACGACGAATCACTACCCGATTATGCATGCACGACGAACCGAGCCCCCATCCTCCAACCCCACGGGCCATAGAAAAAATGTGCGACCGCATTGCCAGCGACTCGTACTCTTTCTCCTTCCATTTTTCTGCGTGGACGTCTACGACGGGGCTTGTCTTATTCTTTTCCTCCCTACTCGACTTCCCTCGGACTTTTTCCCGTCTCGGCTATTACGAAAATATGCTGGAACTGCCGAGATGTTCTACTCTACTACCCCAGGCGCCCACGCACTATTTTACGTATAATTTCGTAAAATTTATCGAAAACTTTACTTTCCCCGTTTCTCTCTCTATCTATCTATCTATCTATCTCTCTCTCTCTCTCTCTCTCTCTCTCTCTCTCTCTCTCTCTCTCTCTCTCTCTCTCTCTCTCTCTCTCTCTCTCTCTCTCTCTCTCTCTCTCTCTCTCTCTCTCCCTCTCTCCCTCTCTCTTTCCTTCCCCTCTTCTACCCCTACTTTTTTTTTTCAATGACTAGATACTTTCGAAAAAATTCTCTTACGTCCGTTATCTAAGTATTGGCGTCATGAAATGCATATACGAAAAGCTTCTGCAATACATTGACGAGACGTTTGGAAAAATGGAAAAATGATGAGGATAAAAAACGGTGTTATTACACCACTGGGCTTTATTTATAGAAATATTTCCGACTTGGAACTAATGATATACCAATTAAACAAAGTTGTATCATCGACTTTTCTCGGAGACATTAAATTTCATTTTACCTGATGATATCGATAAGGACAACAATAATCGCAATAAACACTATAACACCAATAATTAATTTATACAATATTAATTAATTTGCGATAATTTGTTTCAAGCCTCTCAGCTAAGGCTACTGCCATTAATTCACATAGCGCATCACAATAATGTAAATTATTTAATTAATTAACTAATTTTTGTATAATTATTTGAATTGCTAAAACAAAAATGCACCATTCATTTGAGTGACGTGATGGAGCATAAATAACTTCGACGTGAAGTAACGGGGGGCGAAGCGAGAGACAAAAGCTTAGCGATTGGTGGTCGCCTCTAATGAATGTGAAAAGCCAAAGACTTTAGGAAATTTGGTAATGCCGCGTGATTTTTTTAATCATTACACATCGACACGTCGTGGCTTATCTCCCTCGCCGCGGCCTCGCGTCTTTGTTTGCAATCCATTAGTAAGGTGCGTGCGTATGTAGCACCGACGAGCACGACTCCTCCGGCTATTTCGCGACTGGCTCTGCGCCATTTTTCAAGCGCGTTTCTCCCGCGTAACCCCCGGCTTTTGCTCCATTAGACGATTACATCGCTCGCCCGTAGCGCGCTCATTTTCCAGCTCCTCCATGCCTCACTTGGATCGCTCGATAACGACACCGATAACGAGTCGAGCCTCTCACTCCATCCGATTCAATTATTATTCGAGCTTCAAATGGCGGCGGTGGCGAGCCGCGCGCCAATTCGGCAGTCTTCGCGATCTTGCGGTCCATTCCACGCCGACTACACGCTCCGACAACTATTTTCATACAACTATTTCCAACATGGTGAAGCTTTAATCTTAAGTTGTAATTCAAAATAAATGCTCTTTGGGAACGACGAAAATTCAGGGCTCGAGAAAGGATTCGATTCGGTGATCTCGTCGAGAGCTGCACGAGGCGCATAAAGGAAATTCGAAGCGATTCCGCGATTATTTGCGCTTGATTATAGCAATAATAGCCATAATCAGTCTTAAAGATGATTGGAGGTGGCAGGCAGGGCTCACGATGGGAACGCGAAAGTAAGAATTTTCCAATAGAATGTCAGCGACGACGAAAGCGATATTCAACAAAGACGATTAATTTACACGAAGGCCCGTATTATTCGCCACAATCGCACCGAGCATCCTCCAACGATACTCGATACATCAAAATTCGCAGGAGCGGCATCAGCCTCCCATCCACCTACACACCCACGCGCGCACACCATCTCCCCAATATCTCCCATTACCGAACGTCGTAATGTATCGCATTAAAAAGGGAAGCTCCTCCTCGTGTTACGAGTTTAACGAGTAATGAACGGACATAACGCGCCATCGATTTTCGATTTCTTTTTAATATGTTGTCGAGTTCGCCCCGGCGAGCCAAGAGCGAAGAACCCCGATCGACAATCGGAATAAACCGAAGGGAGTTATTGCCTTGCGAAGACGAAATTTCTCCTCTGGCTTTCTAAAATCAACGTCGCTCTGTCCGGCGATGCCACTCTACGCGCACTTATGCGTCCAAGCTCCAATCATAAATACATAACTACACGTCTTCGTGACCTTCGACGGCACGCTCGGGGACCCTCTCGTTCCCACCCGCTTACGGATAAGCGAACGCGCGCATGTGTATTACGAGGCTCGCGAGCTTTGTTGGTATAACGAGTGACGAGCGTGAGAAACGCTCATTGACGCGCGAATTGTCCAACTTCAATCATACTTACTTGTAGGCCTTTTAAGCGATTATTAAGGACGTCGTTTCGGTCGTTTTGACTAGCCAATTTTAGGATTTTCAATACCCTTTTCTCATTGCGCTTTTACCTTTTATTTAATTCATCCTACAGCATTTCAACCAAACCGACGTAATAATAAAATAACAAATTATGATGTACTAGAACGACGATTAATCTTCTTTGGTTGTTTTTTTTTTTTCACGGGCAATAGATGTACTTTGCTTCTCCCCTTGATCAATTAAATTAATTCCGCGTAGTGGCATTATCGATATATTTGAGGATCGTGCAAAATGTGAATTGTGAAAACGTCGAATTGTTAATTGAAAATATTGCCAATCGGCTACCTATGCAAATTGACATCGAGTGACATTATTAAATAGTAAAGAGGCGAAGTAATAAACATAATGTACAGCCTGTTGTAAACAATCTTGTCGCGATATGTAAAAAGAAAGTTTTTACAGCCTCACTGGCCTTTTTCTGTATTGGGGAAAAACAAAAAAAAAAAAACAAAAACAAAAACAAAAAAAAAAAAAGACTTGTACTCGCATTATTCCCGCTAATACGAAGACAAAAGGTACATTTTTGTCCCTCTATTTGAATGATTTGAATGATTTGAATGATTTGAATGATTGCTGGCCGTTATAGACGAAACACCGATTCATCGCAATGCGTCTCAAATTCGTAATAGAACGGAATACAAAAGACGTTGAATGGTGATTTGAGTAATTTGGACCCAAGGGTGGAAACTATTGTTCAATCGTGTAACACAATATCAAGCGAAAAAGCAATAATAATTTACAGTTTTGCTTTATTCAAAATGCAATCGTACTGCTGGAGATTCGAGAGTATCGGTTACTCAATTATAATATGACCCGCGCAAGTAATCATTTTGCCGAATTTTAAAATAATTTCGTGGAAATTAATATTAATCCGGCTATTAATATAATCACTTTATCTTCTATAATGCAGATAAAGATCGAAAGGAAAAGTGGAAAATCCACATTCGTTACCTAATGAGTTTATCAAGTTACCTTATTTCTTTCCCTCCCCTAGTAAAACCCGTTGTTATTAATTATATCGACGATAAGGATATCGTTTGCACATCTCGTGCACAACGTAAACGATTTAATTGTCTTCATTGTAGAAATAATAAGTATAAATGAAAAAATAAGCACGCGCGAAGAAGATTTTACAGATATAAATGTGCGCGCGCGTTCAATTTGAATGAATCGAATATTTCACGGTTATGGACTATGAATAGCCATTATGAAACCATAGAAATTTATTTAGTTATATACACACGCGTCTGTAATCAAAAAAGTGAATTGCCACATTCGAAAGCTCAATTGCCTCACCAAACTTCACTATTACCTTCAAATCACTCAATTTTCCCTTCAAATATATATCTTCTTGGTAGCCACTTGATCTGCTTCTAGTTCAACTATCAACACACGCGAGCTCACACATACCAATTTTCGCTTAATTTATGTACGTATGAAGCCGCATGTTGAATTATGAAACCTGCGAACATTACTTCGCCGTATCTCCTTACCTATTCTCTTTATCATCCTTATTACGGCTTTTCGTTTGAAAATCAGTAAAGCCAAATCCAACTCTCTCTCTCTCTCTCTCTCTCTATATATATATATATATATATATATATATATATATATATATATCTTCTCCATTCATTTGCACTATTTTTTCAAATTAGTCAAAGAAGCAGTGGTAGTGGAATAAGAAGTAGAAGTAAAGTCCTTCGTCACGAAGGTAATTTTGATTAGAAACCGCCAGGTCACCCTTCAACGTTTTTTTTCTTTTCGCTCGACCTTTATATTTTATATGTAATTATATGGTATATAGACTTGATATTCATGTATTTGTTAAGTATGATTGTAAAAAGTTATTATTAATTCGCAATTGACTTAGTCGAGTGTATACAAAGTTTGTTAATTTCTTCTTTTTTCCTTTTCCATCTCTCTTTCTCTATCTATCTATCTATCTATCTATATATATATATATATATATATATATATATACAGTGCGACACCGTTGATGAAAAATATTTTCATTTTCTTTTATATCGTGAATCAAATATTGAAATATTTCTCTGTGTTTTTTATTTTTTATGTAATATATAATAAATAATACGAATGTGGTAAAAACTGTTATTATAAAATATTGCATTTGGATTCTATGCGCTATTTATTACGAATGAATATTAAATATGCTCGTTCAGAGTAATTTCTCTTACGTATGTATGAATTCTATAAGTAGGCTTATGTACTTAATATGTGTACATTATTCGATATAAAAAAAAAAAAAAAAAAAAAAAAAAAGAATGAAAAATTAATTATAAATATTAATAATCCATATAAGATATAATTACTTTAAAAAAGGGGGGTGAGTAATATAAGTACAAGTTACGTTATATCTTAAATACATTGTAATAAATTAATATCGTAAATGTATTGTATTTAATTGTCTGTATTGTTTTTCACGATTGAAGTTCCCTTGTCTATGGTGAAAAGCACGAATGGCTCTGTGAAATAAAAATATACAACAGACGAAAAAAATATGGTAATTTGATGAATGTCAGGATAGTACGTAGATTCATTACCAAAGGGAAATGGTAAACTAATGTCTCTTACTCAATTGCAACACAGCTAGCTAAGTACAACATAAAAGTAAATGCATCGGTCACAAGCAGAGGACAAAAATAGGTCACGTCGTAACGCGAAAGTTGGAGCCATGCGTAACCGATTAGCTGAAGATAATTGCGCGGGTATAGCGAAGAAGTTGGCACGACTAGTGGGTGAACGATTTAAAGTAGCGATGATTGGAAAAGAAGTTCATTTAGAAACTCGGCCAGGTAGGAGAAGCAATCGGCTGGTTACAAACTCTCAGCCAACGACGTGATTTATTGACAGTCAATACAAATTAGTCATTTTCTCGTTGACTCGCATGCACACGAGCACGCACGCAGAACGAAAAAAATTAAATTACGTACTCAAGAATGTTATATCTGCTAGTAATTTTAGGGGGGGGCGGGTGTGGAGGTGGGCGTGCTCAATCTTACTATAAAATCACTGTTTTTTGTTGCTTTTAATTTTTTCTTTATTTCTAGTAATAAATACCATAAATATAGTAATTTCCTAAAGAAAAGGAACACGTGCTCGACTCGCCACTAAATATTATAATACTTCTTGTCACCATAATTTCTCGCCATATGTATACGTACATCGACACGTCGCTGCTGCTCGCCTTGCTTTCTCCCCTACGTTATCGCAATTTTAGCCCCCTATTTCCAATCATTCCTCCTGCCTTCTTCGAACGAATTTTTCGTTTCCACCAGGGCGCTGTGCAAAATAAAAAGATTGTTAAAACGAGATCGAGTATCTATATTAAATTACAATACGACTTTTCATTATATGATTCCCATCTGTTGAATTCAGTCGCCTCTCAACTTTACCATTAATTCTCAGGGGTATAAAAATGCCGAGAAATTATAAAAGTATATGAAAGTGGAAAATTGAAAATGTAACTGTTGTATACGAACTACAATATTTTGAACGATCGAAATTTCGAGATTGAATTCTTAATGTCGAGTGGCTCCTGACACTTGTAAAATACTTAATCGGATACTCGTCGGATGCCAGTGTCGTGTACCATGAAACTTTCATAGCAAATAAATTGTTTTAAATAAAAAATTACGAAATAATATAATGCAATTGAATTGAAAATAATATCTTATTTTATTTTATTTGTAATAGAATTTCGTATGTTTGACAATGTCGTTTCAAGTTCAAATTCTCTTTTACAGTTTCGAAAATCATTTCATGGGGCATCCCCCCCCCCCCATCCCCAATCAGATAGATTCCTTACCTACATACTTACAATGTTGATGATAATACTAATAATTAATAATAATCAATAATAATAATCAATAATAATAATCAATAATATAATTATTATTATTATTATTATTGCTATAAAGAAAGAATGTAGTGTGATTAAAGGACAATTGGATAAGGCGAATGGTACAACCCCCGCCCTGTAATCGTTACAAGGGTACTAGCGGATTATATCTAACAGTACCTATTATACACAAGGGACATTAATTGGAATGGGATTACTTGGTCCTCTCATAAAGTCATGGGGAAATAAGGCAAATCGAAAAGCTAAGGATATGTGTTAAGATCAAGCAAGATGAAAGATACTTGCACCCTCTCCTCGTCGCACAATAGCAAGATTCTATTTCCACGTCTTGACAAGAGAAGCGGCCACGCATAAATGGTAATAAAAGGTCGTAAAGAGAAGAAGACCAAAGCTTCGACAGGCAGAGTGGCGAAATACAAAGTGGCTTAAACGTTTTCGTTCAATTACCATAAATAAGATTTCTATCTAAAAGAAAGAAGAAGAAGAAAAAGGAATCCTAATTTATCGGTATTACGTGTTATCTGCTGATGAAGAAGGAAAATGAGACTTAGAAGTAAGAATGTTGTGGATCTCTCATTATAGTGAGATTATATTTGTCTGTTTGATTGTAGGTGCCAATATGTCCGACTTGCCACTCAAATATATCACGAGCTTTATAAATACGGCGGATTAATATATAATCTTGGGACATTGACATTAACATTAACAGAATACTAGAGCGTAATATGATAAGAAATATATCGACCGAGTGGCAAGTACACCGAATGGGGCTGCAATTTGTTAAATGTAGTTGTAGCGTTGTCAATTTAAGATTCAAAGCGCATTCAGGATAACGTAAGCAACGAGCAGACGTAGCCACATGTGAAAAAACGAATTGTTCCAAGTTCCTCAAGTTTTAATAAATCACTCGATAATAAGTTGGTAATTGTGTTTTTCTAACCGATATTTCGCAAGCTCTGTGCACACGTAATTTCATGCTGCTCTCTTCCGATTAATCCAAGACGTCTTGTGTTGAATGACTGTCCGTTATTAGAGATTAAGGCAGCTGATTATAATGGAGTCCTTGCAGAATTAGCAGGATCGAAAACTCGGTAGACAGTGTGGATAAGAATGGATTACACGTGTGTGTGTGTGTGTGTGTCGCGTGAGCCCGTGATTAACAAATATCTAACGGCAATTCCTCCAGCAGTAATAATAATGAATTCAGAGACCACGAATCTCATTGAGTCCCACGTTTCTTTTGAAGATCCAATCGACATCGTATAATACCAAGTTTCATAGACTATTGATAATTAGATTTAAAGGAGGTTAATTCAAAATTATTGATCGATCGACTGCTCTTTAATTCGTTAATTCATCTACAAGTACAAAATTCACAATTAAGCATATAATGCAGGTGGTAAGAATTTTACGAGAAGCTCATTGGTTAATGCTAGTGTTGAAGAAAAAAAAAAACAACAACAAAAATTTGTAATTAGCATTCATGAATTTACATGAAAAATATAGTTATGGCATATCAAAGTAGAAAAAAGTTGAATTTGATTAGGTGATACATTTTTATATTGCTCCGTTGATACGCAGTGAAGAATTATTTTATTTTTTTTATTTTTTTATTTTTTTTTTTTTAACTTTATTTTAATGCATATTTTCATATACAGATTTACCGCAGATAGTTATTTATTAAAGTTTATGTAAATATAAAAAGTTCATATATCCGTTTTTGCCGCGTTCTCGCATTTCTCGAACAATTTTTTTTTTTCGTTTGTTTTTTCAAACTCAAATACTTAATTTTTTTTTTAATGAAAATGTATTAGTCAAACAAACTTCCCTCGCATTTAATCGTCGTCCATTCACTCGCTCTTTCTTTATATATTCTTAGGTGCTCGTTAACTCTGTGTTAAAAAGGTTACAATCACTTTTACATTTGCTATCTTAAATATAAATATTATAAATTTTATTTGTTTATAACTTTTATTTGTATCGTGGTTTGGCCTCGATTACAATAATAACCTTATTAGCTGCAAATGACGTTATTAATTTTTTCCCATACGTTTTTCAGATATAATGTGCGTTTAATCGTACGTAAAAGAAAAAAAAAAAAAAGAAAGAAAGAAAAAAAAATGTAAAAGTACTAGTTAGAAGAATCAAAGTAAATCGAATATCCTAACTTTTGAGGTTCTATCGCTCACCCTCTTCTGCGTGCGTCCCCCTCTCCTCTTTTCATCATCATCACCACCACCCCTCCCCTACCCCCGCCTATGGATCTTTCCTACTCAAGCTGCCTTTCTCTTCTATTTTCTCTATTTCGTACTAGCGTAGTGATAAATGAAAAAGGTTACAGGCTGGAGCGCGATTTGCTGGCGGACCTTTCGATGCGAAAATTTCTCGCTCGCTTGCAGCTTCAAACGACATTCGTACTCCAATTTTTTTCTTCCAACTTTCCGTTTTGCAGCTTCGTACACGTTCACGCATACATGCCTTTTTGGTTCGCTGTTTCACTTTTTTGTGTGACGTTCTGTCGATTCTGTCGCGTACTTTTCTATTTTCTCTTTTCTTTCTTGTTGTTCTTTTGTTTTTTTTTTGTTTTTTTTTTTTTTTTTTTTTTTTTTTTTTTTTTATTTCTATCGTTGCGTTTTTCGACACGCAACATCGGTCGGATTGATCTATTCCACTTTAGAAGAATGCACTGCTCTAGGATTGAAAAAAATTTCACATCCAAGTCCACGGAGGCTTTTAACTATTTTGTAAGAGATGAAAGTGCTTTTTTAAAAATATTTTTAATTCTTAATGTTAATTAAATTGCTCGATGTATTTAAAAATTTTCAAGTATTCTTTCGTTAAGAATTTACTTACATGCAGCATTTATCCGATGCCACGATGTTGCACAAAATTTCTTTATTATTAAATGAAAGTAAGTACGTATTAGCCAGACGTCAAATTATTCACAGAACCAATAGGAATATATGTGTTATCTCAAGCGGTTCACGAAAAATCATTATGCTGGCAAATAATACGCGATAAGATAAATATACGTGATAGAGTGCGAGCATGTCCGTTCGTCGCTGACTACGTCGCTCTTTCTAAGTAATGCACGTAGAAATTACAATTATCCCGAGCACCTCGTCACACTTTCAGCCGCTAATAAAATTGCGAAGCAACGTCTCCACTTATCTGTAATTTTACAACAGAAACAACTGGCCAAGCGTAATTGAACAGCAAATAACGACGATCGACCAACACGCACCGAATTTATCATTCAAAACGCGTCGCACGAGGAATATGAAAAATTTTTACATTTGTACAATCGAACGTATGACAACGTACGTATTAGATTCTTCTATAAAATAAAGAGAGAGAGAGAGAGAGAGAGAGAGAGAGAGAGAGTAAAATAAAGTACGCTAGATCCATATAAAATTCTATTTATGTGCCGAGCGGTCCATAGGAAGCGTATAAAATCGTCTGGAGTCTTTGCAGTGCAAAAATCATCATATTTCTCTCACGCGATAACATTAAGTTGAAAAAAAATTCGTCCGTCTACGGCTACGTGCCGAATATACATAAGGAATAATGGACTTGGAATTTTCTCCCCCTCTTTTGCAATCGGTACCTGTTCATCTGTCTCGCAACGTGAACAAGTCAGTCGTCGCACGCTTGAAGGAACTTCTTGCGCCAGAGATAAAACCCTTAATCTCGCGAAACTCACTTTCTCTTCTCCGTCTCTGTCTCTTTGTATTTCCTTTCCTTCGTCTTCTTTTTCCAGGGAACTTGCTAGGAGCTCGTTCACTTTACGTGTGAGATTCCCAGATCGTCGAGCCCGAAAAGCATAAGTTAGCACAAACGTCGAGCTCTTAAAGGAAGTGTGACTTTTAAAACTTTTCCCTCTGATTTCCCTTTCTTTTTCTCTCCCTTTTCAAGACACTGTTGTACTCATTAATTAAACCTTTAGTCGCGCGATGCATTGTAATTAGTGCGAAAGTAAAGTAAGACACGGGAATTTGTTATTAAATTTCTTAGTGCAATAAATTAAATACAGTGTCCGAAAGTTCGATAAAAGTCCGTGTATATACGATACAATATGTATGCGCGCGCGCGTGCCTGTGATGTATACATATATATATCACACGCGCGCACACATTACTTCGTACTTAGGATATTAATAATTCTGATATATTTCAAAATAAGGTTGGATGAAGAAAAAAAATTTTGTTTATTTGTCTTCCTGTCTTTCTCTAATATACGGTAATATTTTCATATAATAATGCAGCTTATTTCGATTACAATAAAAATAATATAATATACATGATAGTCATATTTCCTGAAGAAAAAAAAACGCGCGCGCATGCCCTAAGTGATTACACTGTCAGGGATGAAAAAGTTACATTGAAAGTGCAAAATTCATTTTCTGCATTATCAAAAAGAAGAAGAAGAAGATGAAGAAGAAGAATAAGTAGAAGAAAAAAGAGAAAAGAAAAATGGCGGGAGGGGTGAGGGAAGGGGAAGAGGAAGAGGAAGAGGAAGAGGAAGAGGAAGAAGAAAACGGATACAAACACGGCAGTGGTTGAGGTTCAGGACTAGAAAGAGAGGGAGTGCAGCCCGGGCAAGTTATTCGAAC
>NW_011948438.1:1810847-1811381 GCF_000503995.2 Ceratosolen solmsi marchali
CCCCCCCCCCCCCTCTCTAATTTCTCCTCGTCCTGCCCCATCCATGTATCTTACGACCACTTGGAAATGTCCTTTGATCTCCATTGGATGTAGCCTTTACTTGGCACTTTGATAGAAATACCCGCGCAGTTTTCACATATCTGTCTCTCTCTCTCTCTCTCTCTCTCTCTCTCTCTCTCTCTCTCTCAAAAAGACGTTGTTAACATTTCGGGCATCATTTTTGTCGTCTTTACCACCGCAACCATCGTCGTCTCTAGATACTTTTGTCACAATTTTGGAAATTCCCGCCCCGGCATTCGTCGTGTATATCCTCTGTCGCATTTCGCAGCCATAAATGTGTACCCAAGCCGGCGCGGATGGTAGTTTGCAAAGTTGGCCGCACATGACGGTACACCGCGGTTGCTGCACAACTTAAAGCAAACTTTGCCCGAGCTTTTTAACCGGGTACCGCGCTCAAGCTCCTCGTCGCGCGTTCTATCGATCTATTGCAATCGCTGGATTTTAGCGCGAGCGCGCACCCCCCCCCCCCCCCCA
>NW_011948438.1:1811485-1824172 GCF_000503995.2 Ceratosolen solmsi marchali
CCCCCACCCCCCACCACCCCCTCCTTATCCCTCCCGCTAATAGCTCCGTCGTTCTTTAGGCGTAGGCGGCCCGATGGGGGTGGATGCACGGGCCCCCCGAGCTATCGAATCTCGATCTTGGGAGAGCCACCGCGCGATAAGATGCACGAGATGCGATTATAATTTAGCGCTTAGGCGGAGGCGAGAGCGAAAGAGGCGAGACGGCCATGGCCGGGGCCCGCGGAGGTGTAAAGATAACGAGCGTGTCTGACGTGTCCCATTTTCTCTGTTCCAGATGGCTTCACCTGCTGTTCAACCTCGGGGTACAGGTGGTCGTGGGCCTGCCGCTAGAAATGGTGCATGGGAGCCTCAGGATCGCCGCTGTTTACATGGCCGGAGTCCTTGCCGGTAAGTTCCGCTTTGCTGCAGCAGCGCACACATACGAGCTCGAGCCGATGTTTGGAGAACGGCGGCTATGGTTACGGGGCTTTAACTGGCGCTCGGGTTGGTTCGTAGCGTCGAGCGGCTACTTCACCTATCGAACGAGCGATGATTTACCTTTGTTCAAACGACCCTTCTCTGTTAAGTAAAATATTAACTTGCCCCTACTCAGCTTCGCAACGAGCACCGCTTATAATAGTAAACTTACCGGAGCGACTCTTTAAGTCGATTTGAGTAATGATTTGTAGAGCTTATAGATGTAGAAGATGGGTCGAGAGGACTTGACCAGCGCCTGACTTTCATAGGCACAGCACCGATCGACGTAAAAAATCCACGAATATTGTTTATTCCGTGACGTACTCGTAGTAGCTTCAGCCAATAGGCCAATCGTGCCAATGATCGAATGTTATTTCGAATGCTTCACAATTGCTTAATTCTTCTCTCTCTCTCTCTCTCTCTCTCTCTCTCTCTCTATGTCTCTATGTCTCTCTCTCTCTATATATCTCTATCTCTATATATATATATATATATATATATATCTATCTCTATCTCTATCTCTCTCTTATCGGCATTGCGTGACTCTTTTATAATACAATCGAGTCGCCTTGCAATTTATTATTTTTTGCTTTTTAAACGAACTGCGACATCTGCCATCTCCTTCCAATAAACGAACATAATTTAGACATAAGTTCTTTAATAGAGAATTATAATCATTATATAAAGTTATTTTATTAATGCATATAAATAAATGGCTCTGCGTTGAGTAATATTTCACATAATTGCTCATTTTCTTTCGTATTTAATACTCATTAAATATTGCTGATTTATAGGCATTTCCAAATATTTCAACAATCTACTAATCCTTCCAATCGCGCCCTTTCACGTGATAAAATGTTATTAACATTATTACATTATTAAAATATTTAGAAATGCTCTCTCACGTTCAACTGATATTTATAAATAATACTATTAATGCATTGTTAACTTGATTGAAAATATAATGAATAAAAAGCTGAAACGATGGTAAAGGAGGAGCTATTGAAAAAATAAATAAATAAATAAATAAATAAAAAATAAAAAATACAATATTATAAAAAAAAAAAAAAAGAATCCATTTTACTTTTAAAACAGTTTAAATTACAATTTATATTTATATCGTGCAGTTATTTTGTATTAAGTAAAATTTATACATTTAAAATATGTTTGCGTGTCCCGAGCGCCATAAAACCAGTGGTTTTACATGAAAATTTTTCCATACATTTCTGCTTCACTCTCAGCCAATGAAAAAATCATGCCGAAGCATTAAGTCACGCTACTTTATCATCTCTCTTCAACTTTATCATGTCTGAAATGCAGATATCCCAAGATTATGATAATTTTTGTATTTTCATAATTAAGAGTATGCGCAGGTGAAATAGTAATACGGGGGCAAACTGACGCTCCCAAGGCTTTGAGATAAGTCATTAGTAATGCAATTGAGAAGGTAGAAGAAACAAAATTATAAACAAATAAAAATACACCTCTAAATTCGTGTCCAATTTTTTCCTTTAAAGATTTTTATCGTTAGAGATAAGAAGCGCCGCTCGAGTATGTTGAACATCATATTTCTGTAATTAAAAAGTTTGGCCACATAAGTTTGTAATTTAACATTAAATAGCACGTTTAGGCATTCGAATTTAATAATTTTGTTTATAAATAAACCTATTAAATTAAAATTTTGTTTTTTAAAGAATGCTTTGTTAAACTAATTTATACACACTAATGCAAACATTTTTCTTCATAATTTAGCCATTAAAGCAATTATAACTTTAATTACTTTATGATGTTCTCAAAATTACGATCGAATCTCAAATTACTCTAATAAAGTTGAAAGAGCAACAAAAGTAATCGATATAGATGGAATTAATGCTCTAATTAAAAAAATCATTAATTTAAATATTATTTTTCTACAAAGTTAAATCTATCATCTTTCTAGCACTATTAAGAATTTATAGTTTCAGAAACAAAATGTTTGCTAATTGAAAGAAAAGCATTGAATGAGAAATACAAATTAGCTACTCTATGCCTATATACTCGTGATTTATAGGGAAAAGTTTGAATAAAAACGTCATATTTTATTCCAATTTTCACTATAATATTTAACATGATTATAACTATATCATTTCTAAATTATCTCATATTATATATATATACATTTTTTTCTAGTGCAATAAGTATTAGAAGTATTACATCGTTTATGTAGCATAATGAAAACTTTTAATTCTGCTTTGAGAGTGAAAATTAATATCACAAGGAGAACTTCAGACTTCCCGTCGTATAGTCTATCAATATTCGAAATATATTTTCTCATGCGAATAAATTTATTTCCACGATTTATTTAATATAATAAAATGTTTGGGCAAAAAACATTTCACTATTGTGGATAATCAACGGAATAGAATAGAAAGCGTCGTATTAAATAACCTGTAACAACTATAAGCGTACTTCTCTCTATTCGCAACAATATAAAATTATCATTCGTCCTGTATTAAAACCTACACAAAGGTTCATAGTCTCACTGAAAGTAAGCGTACTTTAATAATGGGTTACCATAATTACTGCGGTCGTAATAATCGTAATCCGCGTCCCTTCCTTTTGAAAGCAAAAGGAGGCAAATCCGCATACTACTATGAAAAAGACGCGCACCTACTTTATTATTAATTCAAAGTGGTTAGGGGCGGGGAGAGAGAGAGAGCGAGAGGAGGGGGGGGGTGGAGGAGACAGAGGCACGGCTAGCCGAAAACACGAAATCGACAAATGGCTTATCTTTTGTCTTGTTGATAGAAAAAAGTAAAAGAAAGCTCAGGATTCTTCCATATCGCGCACACTGTTGGTTATAAATAAATATAATTAGAAAATCACTATTGTCACTATTTTCACAATATTCGCTATTTTGTTTAACAATTATCAACTGTGTTAGAAGATTTGAGACTTCTTTTTTTCTTTTGTATAGTTAGTGACGGGATTTCTAACAGTAAATAATTCAAAATTATTAAATATTTATTACGCGGTGCTAAAGTACAAAATTGAATATATTTTATGGTTTAAAAAAATATTTAAGTAATAAATCTAATCAACTAAGCTTATTTAATAATTACGTTATTTTACCGTTGAAACATTATAGTATTATGTTTTCAATTGTTTTGACGAACTATAAAGTAAATCGGATTAAAAACTTCTTCGAGTCTCTTTCTATGTGCTCATCTCGTCTACTTTTACAGAGCGAATTGATATATATATATATATATTTTTTTTTTTTTTTTTCATACTTAACTTTATACATAAATTTAATCATAAAGTTGAAAAGATTATAAAATATTGGTCGATGCAATTATTCAAATTTTCTCTATTTCCTTCTTTTTATGATTTTTAAATACGTGTGAACAATTTTATTCTGTGATTATAAAAATTTAAAATATAAAAATTTCAGTAAAAATTCAGTGATGCACTCACACTCAAGTGACATCAACATGTTATTTTACCTTTTTTTCTTCTTTTTTTTTTTTTTTTTTTTTTTTTTTTTTTTTTTTTTTTTTTTTTTTTTTTTTTTTTTTTTTATTATTCCTTTTATTGTTTTTTTTTCTTCTTTTACTAGAGAATCGAATATGCGCCTACAAATCATTTGTCAAAGTGAGATAAGAATATTGTATATTTATGAAATACAGTAGAATACAATGCGTATAAAACATTAAGTTATATCATGAATAAATGAGAAAGACAAAGGGATTACGGCACTCGATTCAAATACATTCGCTAAGGCGTAAATTTCTTGAGATAAATTTTTTTTTTTTTTACACGTACATGGGCAATTAATGCATCACATCTAAAAAGCAAGAAATACTCGGAACGTAAACAATGATTTAGACTTATCAGGCCGGGTGTCGCTCTATCTGCATTTCTCTCTCCTCTCGCACGCTCACGTACGCTCGCACTCGAGGCGCGCCTGCAGTGATCCCAGTGCGCTTCCTTTCACACGCGTTTCCGGCTCTTCTTAGTCACTTCGATTTAATGCCCTCGAGAAGATGGAACATCGGAGGCATCGCGCACGCGCGTATACGCGCGTACACATATGCGCGCGCTTTTATCTTATCACTCATCGGGGTAATTAACCCGGAGAGTAGTCTTGGCGCTACGAACTGGCGGCGACGATTCATAGGAGGCGCGCGCGCGTCTGGAATTTTTCTCGCCGCGGGAAAAGTGCTAGTGTGGCCTGCCTCTTTTTGTAAATCGCCGGGGTGATGGAAAAGCCGCCACTTAGCCGAAATGCCGCCCGCCCCCTATTTTTTTCCTGCCACTTTAACCGAGCTAAAAATGTACGCGAGGGTGTTATTGATCGGTCGAGAATGTTTATGGTTGAAACTGTCGACAATCGACTCGCAGTAGCCTAATGGTTTAGGCATTTAAATGGGAAATTTTACAAATTTCAGGCCGACTTTCAATAGCCCTTTATAAAGCTAATAAAAATGAGCGACTTTGCCCCACTATAGGCGCATCAATACAATTCCGAAGGAAAATATGCAATATTTATTGTGCATGTGTATGCTTCGTAGGAAAATCATTTCTACAAAGTTGCAAAATTTCATAGTGTAAACAATAGCAATATATAGACTTTTTGCAAATCTTGTACAATATTTTATATACCTTGCACTACTTTCTAATAGAAGTGGAGTTATTTATATTTCTCTCAAGAAAAGCTTATTGTAAATAGTGGCAACATATTTTACTTTTGTTGCCATAAGTTTTAATTGATCGTATTGGGTCTTTTTTTGTTTTGTTTTTTTTTTTTGTTTTTTTTTCTCTCTCTTTATTTATGATTTTTATTTTAATTTAATGAAAGTGCTTATCTATAATTAATCATTGTCTTACCTGGCACTATCAAACGAGATTAAATAATATCTTTAAAAAGTAGTAATTTGTTATTTTATAATTAGTTAATTAATTAGTTAAGACCAAGCTCATAGTTGAAATACATTAGAGCATATTTAAAGAATATATGCAATCTTTTCTTAATCCTAATTTAATTTAATTAAATGGTAGAATTTTATTAATTACATGAGAATAGATATTTACGAAGATAAGATTGACATTCTTTGGAATACTCTGTGATATTATCGTCAGTGTATGCGAGATCTATCAGTATAATAATTTCATCATAATGACGTATTTTATTTACGAGTACACTTCAAAGTCACAACCTCGAATCACGATTTTCAACGTAAAATTGGACAGATCGAAAAAGTTAAATTTGTATAACATACATATAAAGATTATCAGTTGAAATCCGTGGAACAAAATTTAAAGCAAATATAAAAGCAGAATACTCGAGAATTATTTTTAGATATTTAGGTCGAAATTTAGGTTTGTTTGTTGAAGAAAGAGAACGATAAGAGCACCGCCACCACCGCCACCACCACCACCACCACCACCACCACCACCACCACCACCACCACCACCACAACCGCCACCATCACCGCCACCATCACCAACGCTCTAGCTCGCCACCACCACCACCACTACCACTACCTCCATCACCATCACCAGCACCAGTAGCGGTAGAAAATCTTCTCCTCAAGACCTATCAACCTAAATTTTCTTAAAGATAACACCTTGTAATCTTTAAATTCCTTCCTCACTTTCCCAATTTCCCAGCCGATTTCTATCTCCGCGCCAAAGAATAAAACCACCCCCCCCCCCCCCCCTCCGCCAATTGGAATTAACTGCCTCCGTTCTTTAAATAAGCCTTAGCGGCTTTGGCTAATCTCAATTTCTCTCGGCTGTAAAAACAAAAGACGCAAGAAATTATGCGTTTGTCCATGCGTGTTATTTCGATTATCCGAGTAAACGTTAGAGCAGGTCCGGCTGAATTGAGAATGAAAAATATTTACACGAACGAGCCCTATTCTCCGACTCTTGTGCCGATTATTCAATCGAACGTTCGCCAGTCGGTTATGCCGCTCGCTCGCCGGCAGTATGTGAAAATTCAATTTTTGGCAGCGTGTTTCGTCGGGTAGTCCTAGAAAATAAGAGAGTTTTGCATCCTCCATTCAACCGCATCGGATCACTTCCGCCGCAGTGAAGCAGCAGCCTTTCCCAGTACTGCACGGTCATTCGTTCGTACATGTACGCATTAATCTTCGAATGAATCGATTGAAAAAGTGTTTCCACCAAGTTTTTTCTCTCCTTTTTCTCTCATTCGGAGAGAAAGTTGTGTCCTTCCTTTGTTTATGCGGCTTTCATTCGGGTATCATTCGTTTAATATTAAAACATTGGCTCGTGCTGAATTTCCCTCGGTTATTCGTCTCTCCATCTTATTCTCCATTTCATTTGTATACCGATTACCTATATGAGGCAAAATGAGTAATTTCTTTTTGGCGAGTATATGATGGATGATACGCTTACGATATGTGCCATAATAATTGAGACGCGAATGAACTCATCCATACGTTATCCGATCGACAATGTCAAGCAGAAAATTATGCTTTAGAATGGATAAGATTGTCATCTAAAACTAACGTCGGCGAGCCATTAGCACAAGGTGCTACATTATTTTCGTCAAATAACAAGAAAATGCATTGGTAAGAGGCTTAGGCTAACGAGACAATGAGCAATATTATTTGATCAATTAACCGTAATGGAGATTAAAGACATAATCTGACCGATAGGGAAGGGATGGGACACTTAATAAACTGAGCCAAAATAAAATGAGCCAAAGGATAATGAAAAATTTGTTTAAAATAGGAATAAAAAATTAGTGTCGTGGAAAATAGAAGAGTTGGGAGATGGGAAGGACAAACAAAATAATAGAGCTAGAAAAGAGAGGACAGGGTAGTTTGTTCTATTTGTTTTTCTCTTTTTCTTTTTTTTTATTGTTTTGGCGGTCTGTGGGTTTTTATGTGTTACCTACTCTGACGCAACGTCAAAGAGGAACTCATTCGAACGAATCTTTAACGCGAATCGGTTTAGCAAACACAAATGTTTATATACGTTCTTTTTCTGTTTAAAAAAAAAAAAAAAAAAAAAAAAGGCCAGGGGGGTTGTGAGGGAGGATGGGGGGGGGGAGAGAGAAAGGAAAAGTACAATATACGCTAGAGCTAGCAACATTCAAGTGTGTGAATAATGATTGCGAAAGTTTTCAAAACGGTAAAAGTGATGCTACGTTATAGCACACATTTACTAACTTTAACGGATAACGCCGTTGAGTTATTATTACTATCAGACTCATTAGAGCATATTTCTCGATGATGGAAATTCCCTTTCTTTCACAACTATATCAAAGGATTGGAATATTTTAGAAAATCAATGTTCATTATTAGGGGAATTTATTATTTCAATTCTCAGTTAGATGTTTAAAGTTCAGAATAGTACAACGATATTGTATATTAAATTTAAAAGGGGGAAGTATCGATTATATAAGAAATAACTATTCGTAATTACGTTCGATCATGATAGAAGGTAATTATTTATATTAATTGAATACGTGTGCCAGTCAGTCGATGGGCAAAAAAATTATATGATAAGAGACTACTAGTCAGTCAGTTTTTCCCTTCTATTACTATAATCGTTCTCAATTTTCTCTATTCATCAATGTAACTATATTGTATTATACAAAAAGAATATCGTAATAGGCTTTTATTATATATATATATATATATATATATATATATATATATACGTAGGGTTAATTGGTTCACTTAGTATAATCGCTTTATAAACAATTAAGATCTTGCACAAAAAGATTTGACGGCATTGCATTTTAATTAGCTTTCGCTGTCAAGAGCGAGTTAATTAATTAAAGAAAACACGGTTTCAATGGCACGAGATACGTGTGGTGGCTATGACGATCAAATTATTTTAATTATCCTAAATACGTAAAAGCATTTGTTAAGAAAATATACTAAGACTTTCGGAGGTAATTCATTGTTTTTCAACATCCAGGTCGCGCCTTACACCTTATTGTACCAAATTGATTATTAAACGGCAAATTAATTCTCGTTACAATTAAGGCTCTGCAACGGAGAGCATTCATTACGGCGAGCGTCGTTAAAAAGTTGCTTGATAGCTTTTCCAGTTAGGCGCGTCGAGAGAAAAGTGCTCGGAGGTTGGGTAGGGTGGGGGGGGGGGCCAAGGCGACAATATTATCCGCACGCATTAACGGCGATTCATCTCTCCGTGATTTCCGCGACTCACCATCCACGCGACCCCCCCTCCCCGCCCGCATACATTCACCTTCAGTAGGTGCTTGCTGGGAGTATCGTGGCCGTTGAATTTTCCGCTTGAAAATCGTAGAGACTCGTGTAAGATTATCTTGCCGCGGCCGAGGCTGGGCGCGCGTACAGCTTCTCGCTCGAAGACGTAATTGTTCGAGCTTGACGGCTGAGCGGACGGTACTTCGCAGACTCGAGTTTCGCCCGAACAAGGCCAGTGATAAAAGGTTTGTTTAACCGAGCCTTATCATCGAGCTCTATCGACTTGGTAATATTTATCCGCGAATGTTAGGAATCGGGGATTGCGTTGTCTGAGCGATGGAAGGCATTCGCGAGTTGTTAGACAAAGGGTATAATGTACGAGTGCAACGAGTGTTCCGACTATCTCTCTCTCTCTCTCTCTCTCTTCGCTCTCTTCTCTCTCTCTCTCTCTCTCTCTCTCTCTCTCTCATCACGAAATAATCTAATCGCACAACTATGTCTCGGGCAATGTTTGGCGCTGCTCAGTTCGATGTATTGACTCGCGGCGACGTCGGTCGAGGAGCGGAGAAGGCAAGGTACAAGCCGTAGCATAGACAAAGTCAACGGAAATATTACGGGAACATTATATTGAAACGGGAAATTTATTCGTTGGAATGCCCGATAACGAATGGAATGTGCGAGAAGTGTGAGGATGACTAGCTAGGGATCATACATCATAAATTCATTCGGGATTGAATTTGAAAAGCAGGAGTGCCTATAATCAGGAATAATACGTGTAAGTAATAAATGCAGGGATATCGAGACGACTGTGAAAATACCCATTTTCGCGAACTCGTAAAAATTCCGACTAATTTTTAACGGCTAGAAAATTAGCGTAAAGCTCGAGCGTTTCTTACGAGGCAATATCATTTATGTATTTATAACGCCCCGAGTGATCGTTCCTTCTTAACCTTTTGCCGCGCGCCTTTAATGCTTAATTTATCGGCTAAAATAATTTTATATCGTAGCGGTATCGCCTTACTTTATTGCGCTGGTTCTACGTTCGCGATGGGCCATTAATGCATTTGTATGTGAGCATAGTTATGGCGAGACATTATGATCCGCCGAAGCATCGGTGTAGGTAGATCGCTTCGTTTAAATGGCGCACTCGGGTCAGTGAATTTAGCAAACAAAAAAACAAAGAGCAAAATACGGCTGAGAGAAGAAGCTTAATACCAACTTCATCCCCGAGCGAATTTCGTTGAAGTCTAATATACAAAATGTGTCGAGTATATATATAAAGAGCACGAGGGGCACGAGAGCGTGAATGGGATGGGTGGGTTAGCGGGGAGGGGGAGCAAAGGGACGAGGGGGCGGCGAGAGAAGAGAATAGCTATAAATAGGTCCTTGGAGAGTATCATGACGAAAGCTGTATAGAGGACGAAGCTCTCTATAGGACTACAAACAAACCTCTTTATCTCCTTCCCTCCGTCTCTCTCTCTCTCTCTCTCTCTCTCTCTTTCTCTCTCTTTCTCTCTTTCATCGTGCTCTCTTCTCCCTCGATTCTCCTTCAACTTGACCCGCATAAAGCCGAAGAAAATTGCGAATAATCTCATCGGCCATGTCGCACGATGTCGCACGTGTGCACTCGCGTGTCTCCACCTATACAGCGCTCGCAGACATTAAGCTCTTGCATCACCAAAAATACAATGTGCCACTTCAGTCGTCGATCCTTGCTTTTTCTTTGAATTTTTCTCTTTGTTGCTCCTTCCCGCTAGCGATATTCTATCATCTCTCGCGATCCGCGAGCTTCTCTCCCTTCTTTACACTTTTAAGCTTCGATATGCATCTCGGAATTAACATTATCAATTTCACGTTGTCGTAGTTTAGAATATTCCGGGAATTTGGATTAATTCCCAACTAATGGAGCGTGGAGATAATTATTACGAATGAGCAGAATCGAAAATTTCCGGCGACAATGATAATTTAGTTAGTTAGTTGGGCGATGTATTGGATTACTGAAAAAACACGCTGTACTTTTTAAAGGATAATCGTCGTAGACAAATATTGACTGCCGGAGCCGTACATTTCACTTGCAAACTAGTTTAAAATTTCACATAATTCAACATGCAAGGCGCACCACGTGTGAAAGCCGACACAATCTTAATATCAACATTTATCAAGCGATCACTGAGTGAAAAAGAGTGATTAAAAAGTGTCATGAAACTAGGTCTGCCACTACCTTCGAATATTCGATTACCACCTCTCCTTCTCTCCTCCTCCCTCCCCACCCCCTCCATCCCCCTATCCCCCTATCCCCCTATCCCCTTTATCAATTCCCTCCCACTCATTCCCCTCATCGTACTCCTCCTCCCAAACATGGCGAAATATATTGTCCTCCTGAGATAAATCGACCAATTAATTATTAGGAAAACGAATCTTTCGCCTTGTAAGACGACGGAGAGGAGGGGAGTGAGTGTCCCGCGAGGAGAAGGAAAAACAGACTCTAAGGCGAAGCTTCGATGTTAATGCGTAAGATAGCATACGATGCCGTCAATTTTCATGTACTCGTGTGCATACATACCATTCCTAGGGAGTTTCGAAGAATGTCTACTCGGAAAGTAGACTGTAAAGTGCCTATGCATGCCCTTGGGCCCTTGGCCTAAGCCACATAGGGTCCAATATGTAAAAGTCCCTTGAATTAGTGACGAGGAATAATTAGAAAAGCAAAGTCATCCTCGATAACATAATGCGGTGCGCGAATGTAGATAAGTGTAGTAATGTAGTAATGTAGCGGTGACGGTGGCGGTAGCGATTGCGTAGTAGGGCGGGGTGGAGTGAGGTGGGGCGGGGCGGGTAGAAAGCTTCGTTTCATTTTCGCCGCGGTAAAAGTGTGAAGTAATGAAAAGCAAGCAAGCAGCGACGACGATATTTTTCGAGATCGATCGCCCGGACGGCAGGCAGAGCCAGTCGGAGCGCCGTAGGAAAGCACGTTGCCGTCAATGCGCAAAGACAAAGGAAGACTGGATAAAAGGGGCACGTGAAAGAAGCGTCGCGCATACAGTAATTATCTAATGCGCCTAGGTGCGCCGTGGGAGGATAGGAGGAGGGAGAACTGCGAATGTCTCGTGACCCGCTGTCATTTCGTGGGAACCGCGTCGTGTCGTCCTCTCTTCCTCCTGTGTCCGAGCGGGAAGCGTCCGTCGGCGCGGTAACGTACGGGGTGGGACGGACGGACGGACGGACGGGCGGTCGAAGAGGGTTGGGGGCGGGGAGGGACGGGGGTAGGGCACGAGGAGAGAACGAGGGCGAGCTGATGGATTGTATCGGAGGGGCTCGGAACCGGAAGTGACAAGGCAGCGTGCATCGGAGCTTCGAAAATCGCTTATCGACGCGCGCTCGAGCGCGCTAAAACGAGCGAGGGGAACGGCAGCCGAGGAGATGAGTGACTTCGACCTTATCCCCGTGCTGCTCATAAACTCGATTTTTCGGGATTCTAAGCGACGCGCGCACGACCTCACCAATGGCAATTTCTCATCTATCGCTCGGGCTTCTGGCCTAGAGATACGGCTATTCTTACACGTAGGAAAGCTCGCATCCGTCAATCCGATACCAGCGAGCAGTAAGGTTATCGGGAGGGGGACGGGTTGTGGGAGAAGGAGGTGAATTTTCGCCCTCTATTACCGGATTCGCCATTGCCAATTGGAAGGTGCTCGAGAGTACAATGGCTACAATGAACGCGAGAGCTTAAAACGTCATGTTTCATTGCGTTTTAAGAAACGTACTTTCCCAGCGGTACGAAGAGCTCCTGCGGCAGTTTATTAACACGGCGCCGAGTAATTGAAGTTAAAGAGTCGAAACAAATGGAATGCATTTGAAATATAGCGCGCGGAGAGCGTATCCCTAGCTAATTTACGCGGTACTTGATGACTGCACGCCTCCGTGCACCAGGAATCGAAGCTCCGTCGTGCTCTTTTTGCTCCACGCTCGAAATGCATTGCGAATGCGAAATATCCAATCGACCAAACGTGATTACGCGATATATGGCGGCGACTGTTTTCAC
>NW_011948438.1:1824182-1837049 GCF_000503995.2 Ceratosolen solmsi marchali
GCGGCGATCGCGTCGATATGACGATAAATCCAAATAACAACGCCTCCCCCCCCTCCGCCCCACCCTTCCACTTTCCACAGTTTTAATACCCGCGAAGCAATGGTAGAGTGAGTCGCGTCTGGTGAGTCGGAGCGTTCGCGATATCGCAGCGATATTATAGGAGAGTGCGAGTGCGAGGTAAGGCTGGGAGAAAGGCGATGATCGATCATGTAAGGATAATCGCACGAGGCGTTGGCAGCGCGTCATAATTTCGAGCGGCAGCCCTGGCAATCAGTCTGGTTCCCACACACAGGTGTTTCTTAACGTCGGCGGAGTTGGCCGGTGAGTCTCTGCCGCTCGCTGCCGTTTTCCACCGAACTGCAGGAGGGTGGATGGGTGGATTTGTGGTTGGTCAGGAGAAGGGGAAGTGCGCAGCAGCCAACCTCGATCGCCGCGAGCCTATAATAAGAAGTCTGCCCTTTACATTTCCCACGCGCATTGTATTGCATTGCGCTCGTTACGATTTCGCTAACTACAAAATCCTTTTGATCCCTGTTTTCTTATTCCTCTCCTCTCCTCTCCTCTCTCTCTCTCTCTCTCTCTCTCTCTCTCTCTCTCTCTCCCTATGTATCTATCTATATATGTATACCTACCTACCTACCGATCTATCTATCTATCTATCTATGTATATGGTCGTAGACATCATTGCTGGTGGTGAAGGTGGAGATGATAATGGCGGTGACGACAGCAGAAACGACAGTAGACGACGAGCCGTCCACCATCGCCATCCAGACTTCTTTCTCACTCAACTTATTATAATCTTTAATCTTACTGCGCTTATGCGAGTGACGTACTTAATAAAACCCTACTGTGTTGTGCCCGACACCTCGCCAATTGTATTTTAAAGGGACTCCAGTTGTCTCTCCACACTCTCTCGGCCAAATACGCAAATATTTCGTCCGCTCGAGTTAATTTTTTTTATTTTTTTTTTTTTATTTATTTTTTTTTTTTTTTATTGAATCCAGTAGACGCATTGATTCCTCTTGCGCATTATTCCATTGTACTTTGAATGATTTATTAAGGTGGTGATTCCGAACTGGATTTCACTCGATGGCACTTATTCTGAAGATTTTCCGTTCACTTTGAGAGCGGTGCCCGAATATACAATGATTTGGCAAGATAATCGAAACAGCTTATAACATTGTATCTTTAATTAGCCGCGGGAATGTTATATAATATCTTTGATGATAATAGTCTCGCTTCCGTAATAAAAAAAAAGTAAAGCTCCGCATTAGTTGTTTGATTAAAAAGTTTTCCTGTTTAATTCGAGCGTCTAAATAATAGGTACATTTGAGCGTCAAGATTTTCTGCAATTAAATTTAAATTCAAACACGTATATAAGTAAGCTCCTAACTGGGTTAAAAAGAATAATAAAGCCAGACGAATGTTGGAAAGATGCTTACTGCCATTCGTGTATATTTTGAAAATTTTAAAGAGCACGGAAAATTTAAGTGGCCTCGTTAGAGTGTGCGAGCTCCGTATCGTATTAACTAGATAGTATTTATTAACTTCCATCAAATTGTCGATTTGATAATATTCATTTTATCTACGAATTTACTATATTAAAAGTGTCCTCGGCTCCTCCATTTATCGTATTCCAAATTGACACTTGTTTAATCATACGTCCGTAGCGCAAGAAAAGAACGAAAAAGAGTCAACAAAAAGAAAAGAAAAAAACAATACGTAATCCCAACGGATTTATAATCCTTCGCTCCTCTCTTCGACAAATTTCCCCTTACATTAAAAACAATATTGCAACCCTCAACGCACTCTCTATTTATATCCATCCCCTGTCTGTGCATCATCCAGACAGTTATTCGCTCTTATTGCGCGTACGCCTGCAGCGGAACTTAATCCAGGGAATAATGGTATCACTTTTGCGCTCTACTTTACCTATCGAGCCACAAATTATTCAATGGCTCAATACGATTGAAAACTTTTCCACGTTGTAATATACTCCGACGCTACAACCATCTCGCTGTTTGTTTGAATGTTTATTTATTTATTTATTTTTTTTTTTTTTTTCATACTTTCGTCGCAAAGTAACGTATAGGGCACGCGACTTGGAGTCAACAACGTAAAGAAAAATTACCCGTAATATAACAAGATATAAGCAATTATTTCACGAAGTAATTTTGTTCGGCCAATGTCGATGTCGCCAATGCTCACCTTCTTCCTATGGCCAATTCATTTCGTTCAAAGTTCGCGCGTGGACAGGTTCTATTATTTTATTTTCCGCGGCTAATAATTTATATTTCGGGATGAAAAAATTCCATAAAAGCCGAACAGGCCCGATCAATTTTCCCGTTTAATTACTTTGTTAATTATCGCGATAAAATTAACCATTTTCGCCTGCATTGGCTACGCGCGTACATTGGCTTTGCAATTATCCAATCGATCGAAAGAATTAAAATTAGTTCAATGCATTATCATTGTTGCTGATACTAGTGTCATATACATATTCCCATACAAATTAATATTAATATTATTTCATTTAATTACCTCGTCGGTGATACTCGTATATAATGTGAACATAATTTAATTAACCTAATTAAATTCTATCGATTAATCAAATTTTTTATTTTTATTATTATTATTATTATTATTATTATTATTGTTATTGTTATTATTATTGTTATTATTATTATTTATCCAAGACATTATCGGTTTGGCAGGACTGCAACTTCATAATCATTCATTACCATACTAGATCAATTAACAAAACGATTAAAGGAGCCGACGATTTTTGCACTTTAACATAAACTTCATGTGCGCTCCGTTACAAACCTGCGACTCCTCCCTCCTTCTTCCCATCCCCGTCCTGCCCAAAATCCTGGTTGAGCTCGCCACTCGCGCTTTACAAGCGAAATTGCTCTCGGAACAAAGAGCGCGCGATGACTCGCTGTAAAGGATGTAGGGAGGACGCCCATTACCCAGTGATAACAAAAAGTTCCGTGGCCTGGAAGTTTTGGATCTCGGAGCGGTGTAAAGCCCTAAATAAGCACAAATTCATTCGTATGCCGCATTGCGTGCGACATCCGGGAGATGGGACCGGGGGTGGGCGGGGAAAGAATCGAAGTGGAGGGTTCATTAGCGACACCGTGGTAGCAGCAATGCAATGGCATATATTATCCATACATCTGGTTTCACAGGTTCCTTGGGCACGTCGGTCTTCGACCCAGATGTCTACCTCGTGGGTGCCAGTGGCGGAGTTTACGCCCTTCTCGCCGCCCATCTCTCCAACGTCATGCTGAACTACAACAATATGGAATTCGGCATTGTTCGGCTCATCGGTATTGTCATTATCGGTAAGTTAATTTGCAAGCTACTTGTCGTCTCGAGATATCCATTATTTATCCATACAATTGTACTATTCATTATATCTATACATATCCAGTATACACGTCCATATATATATATATATATATATATATATATGCATATAAAATAAAATATATAATTTTCAAAAATATACAAATACATAAAGAAAATACCGTAAGATATATATATATATATTTTTTTTTTCTTTCGTAATTGCAAGCTCTTTGGCTTATACTTAATGTCGCTAAAGTTTTTGCTCGAATAGATATTTAAATTTCAACGTATATACTTAATTTATACACAATTCTTCTTTTCTATTTGTCTCTAAGTTGTTTAGATTTACTTACTTTACGAACTTATGCGCATGACTTTTATTATAAGCAGACAGTAGACATCGAACTGTCAAAATATATGCAAGTACATTTATAAAATATGATTTTGTAAAATATAAATCTCGTTTATTAATGAATGATAAATTAATTTATACATATTTCTGTAGACACTTAATTATTTAATTATTTATAATTTACTTTTTATCTATGTGAATTAGTTATACAAATCAAGGCTGAAAGATGTTTTCTAATTTTCAAACTTTTGACAAACATTATGTCAATATCGTGTTTCTCCTCCATTCAACCGTATATTACATCATTGCTTAATTATTATTATTTTCATATAAATATAATGTTACATATAATAATTTTATAAAGTAACTATGAGCTAATAGATAGAGCCAAGATTTTCTTCAATTTAAATTTGATTAGTTAGAAACGTATTGTTTGTAAACAAACGGTTATTTAATTTTCTAGAAGTATACAAAAAATTTACGAATTTCTTTTAAAGATGTTCATTGCAGATAAATAAATGAGTATTAAAAGAAAGATCGTCCGCAACTTTTTAATATGCCAAATGCGTTTGTTTTCATCGTGAAAATAGCTCTTGTAATTTTGCCTTCCCGACACTTACTCGAGACATTTCGTGGATCTTTCATATTTTATAAGTTACGATCGGTAAGTTTAAGTTATGAATCGAAAGAGGAGAGTTTGAAAAAATCATTAAGTTGTCAATTTGTCGAAAGATAATAATGTAAAATCAATTTGTCCCATCTTCGTTAATTAAAATTCGTTAAATAACATAAAAATATTCGAGTTAAACTTTGCTTTGAGATAATGTCTTTTTGCGGCAACCTTTAAGCAATGCTTAAAAAATAGGAGAGAGAGAGAGAGAGAGAGAGAGAGAGAGAGAGAGAGAGAGAGCGATAGTGGAGCGGCACTCTTGGAAACTTTTTGCGCCTGAATAAAATGACAACGAATGATGAAAAAGTTCGAAACTTATGGCTGAACTCGCGGCGCAAATGAAATATTTAAAAAAGGAAAAAAGGAAAGGCAACGAAACCTCCTTCTGTTTGACGAGCGCCTCGGATTCCTGATAATCATCAATCCATTCGTCGACGCGTCCATTACTTCGCCAAACTTTTTAATTAAAAGATAAAGAAATGTCTCTTTAGCTCTCGGCTACTGCTGGCCTTGCACTTTTTTGATTTTTCCGATGCTTTACAGTGCTTTTTCGCACTTTTCGGTAATATTAGCAATGCCGACATAAATCGTCGAATTAAAGCGCGTTAGTCTAGAAGTGGCGGGCATTTAATGAAAAAAAGATAACATCGTTCATCCGCACGCAGCAAAAAGTTAGAATTTCAATTTTACGCCGACTAGCCCCACCCCCACCCCTGCCGTTCGTTTAACTAAAAAACTCATCCTCTATCGCAATATTTATTCCTCCAATCCCTTCATTCGATAAAGGTGTACAAGTATTATTGAAGGAATATTGACGACTATCGTTGACATTTCTCGCGCAAAAAAAATAATCCCCAACCATTTTTAGTCGGCCCAATAATTCACAAAGATCATTGGTAATACACACGACCATTAACCCATATTGCTGCATTCCATTGGCAATACGCGCGGCCGTATGTGGGTAGGGCAAACGGGGGAGGGCGGCTGATGGGGCCGCATATCCCCTACCTCATTAAATCAGCAAAATCATATTTGCCCCTCACACTCCGCTTCATCAAAGCTAGGCAGCCATTAGCTACGTAGATAATTTCGCTTTTGCAATAATGCAAAATAACACTGCGAGGTGGACATATGACGGGACAGTAGAAAGTCGGGACATTAAAATTGCGATAGAATTTGCACGCAAAATACTTAGTAGTAAGCTGTGGTAAGCCCGTACCTAATAAATTATACTTGTGCGCGCAATTGTCAATTTTTTTTGTTTTTGTTTTATAACAAAATCGTTAAAAGCATTATTATTCATTGTACACGCTCGTGGCAACTTCATCCTTTCGAATTCAGTTTCGCTCGTCCTGGGGGGAATAAAATCGGATAATTGATTAGCAGCTGATAGCAAAAAAATTATATTGCGATTAAGAAGAAAAATTTAAGCGCTTTGGAATAATTTTCAAATTAATTATCGTTCAAGAATGGAAGATGAAGTTTTATCCTATTAAAGAGATAGTAAATAATTTCTCCTCTTTCTTCAACTTTTTATGTGCTATTAGACATTTTTATAATCATTTATAGCCGATAACGTTACCGCGTAAAAGCAATCTACTCAATTTCCAAGATATTTTATTCCTCCGTATTATCATTTATTCGGCCTTATTTATCCACATTTTATTGAAAACTGATACTCAACAATAATAATGACATTTCATTTTCATTATTTAAATCCAGCGATACACGTGCAAAATAGCTTCCCTCTAGGGCCCCCTCTGCATTAACAAGGCCATTATCTACATTCATCAATTGTTCACGATATTAAAAACACATTAGCGAGCAGTATTTATAATACGCAATAAAAAGGAGAGAAAACGAAGTAGTGGCGGGGGGGCATTTATACATTTGTTCTTATAATTACATTCCTCTTAAAATTGTTAGTACATTGAAATCCATAATTATCGTCGTAATGGCTGAACGCTTCAAATTTCCAAACGTTCATTATTTGCCATTCGGTTTTCAGCATATCCACAGTTACCTTATCCTCCTTTTCCCTCGAATAGACGCATATACAGGCTCATGCAATGTTGCCGAGACTTTGTAAATTCGTAATCAACGCGACTCATCGCACGCCACGTCGAAAATTCTCGCCGAAATAGCATTCATCGTAACGAACGCTTAAGTCGAAAAGTGTAGTCAGCACTTAAATTATCACCCACCTCCTTTCCACATAACCGTCTCTCTCTCTCTCTCTCTCTCTCTCTCTCTATATATATATATATATATATATATATATATACATCGCTATATATACTCCTCAATTCACAGCCACCATTATCATCACTCCACCTGATAAATTGTACTTTTGGACTCGTTAGTTCATTGATCAGCGCACGTGAGATTTTAGAACTAAGGTATGCATTTGCGTATTACTTGCCCCATCGAATTTTTTCGAGACTCACTCGCAAATAAACAATACCAATCATTCGCGGCAATTTGTGAATTATTTTCTGGTTTATACCGTGGTACTCGTCGTTTACGCTTATTGCGCAATCCATTTCGTCGATGAGATTAAATGGATAAATTATTCTGAGAAATCGAATGTTCTACCATTCTTCAAAGTCGCCTCCTTTTCCTCATCTAAAAGAGAAAAGGAAGAAGCCCACGCTCCCCGAATATTTTGAAATAATGAGAAATGCCTTACGCGTTAAAGGGGAACAAAGGAAACAAAACAAAAAAACAAAATGACGCGAACTTATCAATCCATAGGCCCGACTGCATTGCTCGACTCAATTTATCTGCTTGCGTTTGGAATTGAAAATTTAAAATTTAAAATCCACCCGGCCAAATTGTTTCTCAATTATAATTCGCCTCGTCATCGCTGACCATCCCAACCCCATCCAACCCTCAACTTGACGCAATTAATCGCCCGATTATTTATTAAACTTAAGGAATGCCCGGGGACTCCCAGGAGCAGTAAATTTCCCCGAATATATAACGGTGACCTTCTACACCCCTCACCTCCCCCTACCCTACCACCCTACCCGCCACCAAATTCTCCAATACATTGCGGACCGTTGAAAGTTTAAAAGGTCCGTGGGAGAGGTAAGATGGAGCGAAACGCGGACTAATCGTGTAGCAAACGTCTTTCTTGCGCGCGAAAGTCAAAAGTCATTGAGAGTTGGGAACGTAATCCACGAGTAAGGAGTCAAAGATGTAAGGTCGCCGAGTTGAAATGGTTAGAAGCTAAGACCAGGTGAATTAAGTTTACCCTTAGCTGGTGCGTTAAGACATGGAAACGAAGTTAGCTTGTTTCGAGGCAAGAGGTCTGCGTGGGTGGATGCACGAGTAGGTGAGAGTCTACATCGCACTCGCATCGCTTTATCGAAGCCGCTTATATTACCCTCCACACAGTTTCACTCGCAAAAGGGTGTAAACTCTTATATTATTGCCTTTAAATGGCCGTAACTTCGAATCTACGGGGACTCTGCAACTTTCTCGCGATCTCTTACAATTCGCCGATAATATTTCTGTATCTAGATTAATTGCGTTAAGTCGTTTTCAAACTCGAGGCACTTATCATTAATACGATTATGAGAACGTACCGGGAAAGCTATTTTATTTCGTACTTCAACGGAATCTACGAAATTATAATACGAAATTTTTATTCGTTTGCCATTCAAATGATATGGACGCTCTAGAAATTTTCAACTCTTACATTTTATTACACTTTATTATATTACGTTATATAAACAAAACAAAACAAAACAACAAAACAAAACAAAACAACAAAACAAAACAAAAAATTGGTGTTTCTAGTAAATTGTAATTTTATATATTAGAAATATTGCCAGTAGTACTCGCATTGAAAAATGAGTTATTCTTAAGCTAATTAATTGGATGCGCGGGTACACACGCGCACGCGCATGTACAACATTATATATATATATATATATATATATATAGAGAGAGAGAGAGAGAGAGAGAGAGAGAGAGAGAGAGAGAGAGAGAGAGAAAGGAATGAGATAAATGGCTTTCTTCATTTAGCGCAGAAACTCACAGAGTGTAACGATAATATTGTGTAAAGTTATTAATTCGGGTCCAATAGAGCCTCGTGACTCCATTGCGAACTTATCTCGCTTCGAAAGATCCAATTATATCGTTTATTTTTATAATATAATAATTCTAAACTTCGATCTTTAATGATTCAACGTTAAAAACTTTTCTTTTATTGATAAATTTTGACTTTATGGAAAAATTTATACAAATTTTATTCGCTCTTCTCATTCACAATTCCATTTAACACTATTTTAGTCTGCAGTTTAAATTAAATGTACTGTGTAATGTTCATTACGCCAAGTACATCAATGCTGGGCGATTTTCTTTATTCCTCTCTTCTTTTTCTTTAATAATTCTTAGTTGATAATATAATTTATTGAAAAATATATGTATAACTAAAATTACATTCGTAGTGTCCAAACGTCATTTGTATGAATAAGAAAAAAAGAACAACAAAAAAAGTGTCTCGTACATCGTTAAGCAACAACTTTCTCGTTTTAATTTAAAAAACACTTCATATTTACGCGAGTATCGCTCATTATTACGTTCGAGCACTTTGATTCTCCAATCATGCAATACCAAATACATTCGATATTTACTTGTTAATATAAAATCGAATCAAAGCATCAAATCCTGTCTATAAAATGCGCATCAATTGATATATTAAAACTCACATCGATGCTTAAGAGATATTTCGTGAAAATATATCGTGTGATAATAAGTGCAAGTCCACTGCGTAGGTGGAGACAAAACAAGAGAGTGAGCTGATTATAATAGAAATATGATAATCGGAAACTCGCTTAAAAGATGCTCGTATCAATGGTGAAGTGCATATCGATTATGAGGAGGAGGGGGAGGAGGAGAAAGGGGGAGAGTGTCTTCTTCCTAGACTCCAGAGGCTTAAAAAAAACCGTTATTGTCAAAGTAGTCCAAATAAGCGCCGCGATTTTTGGATTATAATTTAAGATTGACAATTGTTGAAGATGGAACGTTGCGAGTAATTTAAATATCATTTCAATTGATGTTGAATTTGATTAAAAGTCCCTTTAATCTTCATTCACACAACGATTATCTAAAGCCCTAAGGGCAGAAGCAACTATTCCTCCAGAATTGTCACAAAAATGTCTCTGCACAGCAGTATTCGTAGCATCAGTATTTTTTTTTTTTTTTTTTTGGCAAATTAATTTTTAAACGCAAGATATTAGAAACGAAAGAAGAAGAAGAGAGAAAAGAAAGAGAAAGCGTATACGTGCGCGGCTTCGAGTGGTGACTCCTTCTATTTCTATTTCGTGCCAAAGTTATATATTAACCGCTTACATTTTGATACATAGCACACGGCTCGAGATTAATGCTCGAATTTTAATTATAAATGTGGATTGAAATGAAACGGTACATATTCACGAGATTTCAAAATTATCTACACGCTACGCGAGTGCTTAGGAAATTTATCCAACTTTGATTGTTCGACTCGATCGGCAATTAATTGAAAGTTGTGTACGTACTATACTCGGCTACCCGCTACTCCGACGGCCGCTCGCATTCGCACAATTATAAACTACTTGACGCGAAGGGATAAAAAGGATCCTTTTGAAATTTCGCAGCCCAGGGCGAGCAGTGCCGAGAGCCTTATAAACGACACCGGGTTTATAACGTGCGAATAAGATAAAATATCGAAACGAACGCTCGACTGCTGCTCGGGACATAAGGTCAGTGTGCTGCGCTCCTTTAACGAAACATCGGGGCGCGCGATATTTTTGCGCAAAAGTCGAACGCGCGAGGATTGATCGATGCTGGGCTTATCAGTTTTGTACGCCCGTACGTTCCGAGTGCCAATAAAATTGAGTAGGCACACTCGCCGCCGTATTGTTTGTTATCCCTCCGCCCATTGCGCTACTCGCGGTAATGAGCACTCGAGTGCTCGAGTACTGCGACCGATTGCCATTAGCCGGGTGCGCGGTGTGCGCCCGTGCCCGCGCCACACCGAGAGAGCCAAACAACGAGAAAGCGAGGACGACCGTGGTGACGGCGTGGCGCGCCGCGAGGGAAAGGGACGCCGGAGGTGTGACGTGAGCTGCGCTTGCGTTAAGTGCGAAAGCCGGCGGCGGCCTTTTTCCCCGCGTCTTTACCCAATTAATTCGCGATTAAGACTCGTCGGAGCGATTGGATCGATTGTGAGGCTAAAGAGAGCCCGAGTTGATTAACAAAGCGGACTCCCCGTGAATTGTCGAGCTTTTGTTTGATATTCCTTAACCCAACCTCGAGCGCAAGTTTTCAGCAAATATATCGCTACGTTCGCTTGGCGGCCTCCAATGAGCATTAAGCTCGGGCGCGGTCTCGACGTATAAGTAGCTTGCCAATAAAGTATTCAGCAAGTCCTTAAATCACGATCGTAAACGTCTTTCATAATATTTACGGCATACGACATTATCGCGCCCGTAAATCTCCGTACACGCGCGTATAACGCATAAAAAGTGGAATGAGTAACCATAAACTTCGATTGTGGGTGATAGGTAAATTGAGATGGGAAAGCGCAGGATGAAAAGTCGCCCGACAAATCGCTCTTTCTGAGAAAGAGTCACGCGGGTGTCGAGCCTCGTTGTTTTTAAAAATTCAACCATTGGATTCTCGCCCGGGAAAGAAAAAGCTCCGACGTACTCTTCGTACTCCGAGTTCTCCCTCCTTTCAAGGATGAGTTGGGACACGCGCTTTTCACTACCACCACCACCACCACCACCACCACCACCACCACCACCACCACCACCACCACCACCACCACCACCACCACCACCACCACCACCACCACCACCACCACCACCACCACCACCACCACCACCACCACCACCACCACCACCACCACCACCACCACCACCACCACCACCACCACCACCACCACCACCACCACCACCACCACCACCACCACCACCACCACCACCACCACCACCACCACCACCACCACCACCACCACCACCACCACCACCACCACCACCACCACCACCACCACCACCACCACCACCACCACCACCACCACCACCACCACCACCACCACCACCACCACCACCACCACCACCACCACCACCACCACCACCACCACCACCACCACCACCACCACCACCACCACCACCACCACCACCACCACCACCACCACCACCACCACCACCACCACCACCACCACCACCACCACCACCACCACCACCACCACCACCACCACCACCACCACCACCACCACCACCACCACCACCACCACCACCACCACCACCACCACCACCACCACCACCACCACCACCACCACCACCACCACCACCACCACCACCACCACCACCACCACCACCACCACCACCACCACCACCACCACCACCACCACCACCACCACCACCACCACCACCACCACCACCACCACCACCACCCCCCATCTTGATGCTCTAACACCGCAACGGCACCTCTGCTGTCTGCTTCCAACTTTGTCTTTCCACTCTGTCTCTTTCACACTGCTTCACCTCGCCGAGTCTCGTTTTTTATAAACTATGGGATGAGTTTTTTTACGAAGGCAAGACGATGTGCGACCCGTCTGCACTTTGTCGATTTAGAAATTTGCGGTAACAAGGAGGAGGAGGAGGAGGAGGAGGAGGGGGGGCGGGGAGCGGCAACGGTGGTGTGGACGAGTGAGTGATGAGAGCAAGTAATTCGTGCGAGTCGTTTAGTGACTTTCTAAAGAAGGACTTTCCCTGATCGCCCGTCTTATCGTTAAATGTGGCCTTTTAATGTGGGGCAATGCTTTAAAATCCTTACAAATAATGTTAAAAATAATTTTCAACTAAAAATTAATTGGACGCCGAAGGCCTTCCCTTTATCCCGACATTCGTTAAGAATGAAAAGAGACGGCAAATACCCTTATGCCAATTGAACTAAATTTTAATTAGTTGTTTATCAATGCCCATTAATTATAAAAAGAAAATATATATGAATTTCGTAATTTTATATTGTATATAAAATTAATCAATGTGTATTGTTCACTTTAAAATAAAATTAATTGTTCTATTTTACAAATGTCTAAGTAATCTGAAAATTAAATTTTATTTGCAGAGTAACGCATACGTTCTGATATAAAAATAAAATTCTTATCAGAGAAAAAAAAAAATGTTCGTAATATTTACTATGACATTTTTTTTCACTCGTTACATCAATTTAAAACATAAATTGCAGAAGCTTCATTGTTTTCTTCAATTTCAAAATGATCATTGCGTATTACCATATAAACTTTTTAACGCATCCCTAAAGCTTTATGTTATTTTTGCAAAATTTTATCAAACGGCAACTAATTATAGTTTTTTTTTTTTTTTATTATTTTAATATAAGCCAAATCAAAAGGAAACTATATAAATCTGTTAAACTTTTATATACGCTTTTAATGGAACTTTTTTTTTTTTTTTTTTTTTTTTTTTTTTTTTTT
>NW_011948438.1:1837133-1842208 GCF_000503995.2 Ceratosolen solmsi marchali
TTTTTTTTTTTTTTTATTATTTTTTTTTTAAATAAATCATTTTAAACAAACACTGCTTTTGTTCTCATTAAGTTTACTACATGTTTTGACACATCTTTTAATAATGTCCAGTATCAATCATTCTTTAGTTTAAGAATGAAGAGAATATTTCATTGTATAAGGGGTAATAAATCTACAAAATGTCTTTCAAGAAGGTAAGAGGTGTAATATTAGATATATGACCACTTTTGGTTCTTACTTTACAAAAATATTTTATAACAAGTCTTGCTTCCAATTATGCTTTCACTAGTCTATATTATCCACATACATTGACCAACTTGTTATTATCAATCTCTTACGCACGCACGCACACACACACACACACACACACACACACACAACTCTGATAAAAGTAACGTGCACCTTGTGAAAATAGACTTATCTAGGGAGAAGTAAAGGAGAGAGAAAGAGAGAGAGAGAGAGAGAGAGAGAGAGAGTATTCATTCGCGAATATTGTGAAACGATAAGATGATTTAAAAAAAAAGCAAACATACTTTTATCGATGTATTTATTATTGATATAAATATATTTTATTGGCTTTTCTTGAAATCTATAAGAATATTATATTTATTTTTTAAACGAAACTTCATAATATTGAGTAAATTCTATTATAATTTATGTCACTAATTAAGGTGAAAAATCAAATTACTTTTATTATTATTCATATTTTGTATGAAATACCTTCATAAACGATAATATAAAATTGTAATTGATTTTCATTTAATCATATATGTATTTTCAAAGAAAAATTTTTAGTAATTTTTGGAAAATTATTCACGCTCGATTTTAGTTTCTAATGATGTAAAAGCAACAGGTGATATTTTATTTTGTCCGAGATTGTCGGTAATGAAAAAGTACGAATGATTTTTTAAAGTAATCTTAATCTTTCATTGTGTCAATGTAATACATAAATCTAATCGTTACCTCTAACAATTACCGCGACGGCATTTATTTTATTTTTTTTTTTTTTCTTATTACTTATAACGTAGATATTTAAATATAATTGAGCTTTCGTTCCTTACTTCTCAAAGGTGCGGAAGTATAAATCTTTCGAGTACATTAGCATTAGTAATGTCAAATACGTATTTAATATAAATAAAGGATGAAAAGCATGTAATTTAAGGTCTAATATATTAATTGCCTTGCTGAAAGAAAATTCGATACTTTTAAAGATTTATAAATAAACGACTTTGAATGTAGAAATTGAATGTATTTCATTGGAATAGACAGATATACAATGTCCCTATAAGAGTAATATCTATCTATCTCATTTCGATTACTATATTCATTGGTTCTGAAAATTAAAATATAGTAAGTAAGATTATATAGTGAGTAGATTACTCATTAACAATCTTAATTATTGTACGATTTTTTCTTTTTTTTTTTTTTTTTTTTTTTTTTTTTTTTTCTTTTTTTATCTGTTAATTTTTAATCAATTTTCTGTATAATTTTTAATAGAATTAACCAATTGCGTAACGGCAATGTGTTAATTAACAGATTTTTTGTATATATCTTGAAAAACGGTTGGAAAATGTTCTACTCGTTATGGGAATTTTAATCAATGTTTGTGTTCTCCATTTAAACATGTATGCGAGTGGTGCGAGGGAAATAAAAATGCTATCGATTAAACATATTATTAATTTTTATCGCACGATCGATCGACTGCATTATCAATATAATGCAATCGTTTGTTAAACAATAATAAGCAAAATAAATAATTTTCTTAATCTGACATTGTAAAGAATAATGCATTTATGGATAAATGATTATGTACTTTTAATATTACTAAATATGCGCCTACACTCCTTTAGAATAACGATCATATTTTTCCACTAACTAGTTCGGTTTGGTCTTTGCTTTTAAATAAGATTATATAATTAATACTTTTGACTACTCGGCTCGACCATCTTCCCTAAAATCTCGGGCTCCCGAATAATTAGGACGTCCAACTGATCTAGGCCGCGCGGTCAGCTGCCGCTGCGGGAGTGTAGTGGTATTTGGTGGCGAGTATGGGTGGGGAGGGGGAGTGGGATGAAATGGGATGGAGATGGGAGTGGGCAATGGAACGGTGGACTAACGATGAGGATTACTCTGTTTCAGCGAGCGCAGACGTGGGCTTCGCGATCTACGACAGGTACGCGGCCGAGCAGCTTGGACTGCCGGTCTCGTACGTTGCCCACCTGACGGGGGCCCTGGCCGGCCTCACGATCGGCGTCCTCGTCCTCAAGAACTTCGAGCAGCGGCTGCACGAGCAGCTACTGTGGTGGGTCGCCCTCGGAGTTTACGCCGCCTGCACGATATTCGCGGTCATGTATAATCTCATGCACCCGGACTATCCATGACGCGAGGTGAGCTTCGCGTACGGCCACCCGCGGCAAACGTAACGCGAAGCCGACGCCCCGTCCGCCGCTAGGAGTGAGGAGGAGGATGTGAATGAGAATGAGAAGGAGGAGCAGGAGCAAGAGCAAGAGCAGGAGCAGGAGCAGGAGCAGGAGCTGGAGAAGGAGGATGTGAATGAGAATGAGAAGGAGGAGGAGCAGGAGCAGGAGCAGGAGCAGCAGGAGCAGGAGCAGGAGCTGGAGAAGGAGGATGTGAATGAGAATGAGAAGGAGGAGCAGGAGCAAGAGCAAGAGCAGGAGCAGGAGCAGGAGCAGGAGCTGGAGAAGGAGGATGTGAATGAGAATGAGAAGGAGGAGCAGGAGCAAGAGCAAGAGCAGGAGCAGGAGCAGGAGCAGGAGCTGGAGAAGGAGGATGTGAATGAGAATGAGAAGGAGGAGCAGGAGCAAGAGCAAGAGCAGGAGCAGGAGCAGGAGCAGGAGCAGGAGCAGGAGCAGGAGCAGGAGCAGGAGCAGGAGCAGGAGCAGGAGCAGGAGCAGGAGCAGGAGCAGGAGCAGGAGCAGGAGCAGGAGCAGGAGCAGGAGCAGGAGCAGGAGCAGGAGCAGGAGCAGGAGCAGGAGCAGGAGCAGGAGCAGGAGCAGGAGCAGGAGCAGGAGCAGGAGCAGGAGCAGGAGCAGGAGCAGGAGCAGGAGCAGGAGCAGGAGCAGGAGCAGGAGCAGGAGCAGGAGCAGGAGCAGGAGCAGGAGCAGGAGCAGGAGCAGGAGCAGGAGCAGGAGCAGGAGCAGGAGCAGGAGCAGGAGCAGGAGCAGGAGCAGGAGCAGGAGCAGGAGCAGGAGCAGGAGCAGGAGCAGGAGCAGGAGCAGGAGCAGGAGCAGGAGCAGGAGCAGGAGCAGGAGCAGGAGCAGGAGCAGGAGCAGGAGCAGGAGCAGGAGCAGGAGCAGGAGCAGGAGCAGGAGCAGGAGCAGGAGCAGGAGCAGGAGCAGGAGCAGGAGGAGGAGCCTATTGCCAAAGACGAGGACAAGGACGACGACGACGGGGCCCTCGCCACCTCGACAGAGCGGACGCACGCCATAAGGAGCCTTAGCCGGAGGGTGAGAAAAGGGGAGACGGTCGTGTGGGTACGGACCCTGGGATAGGGGCCCGACAAGACTGACGGGAGGGACGCGAGCAAGTATTTAATATATTGTAATACATATGCGCACGGCCTATGTAACGAGCCCCGAGATATTTTTCTGTATAGCTTTTTGTAAATATTGTACAGTGTGTCGTGTGCGCCAGTGCGCCAAGACTGCGTGTATCTCTCTTCGTGTGCGTAACTCGAACTTTATTTTCCTCGACTTGCAATTTTCATTTAGCCTTCAGCCGCTTACATTCGCGGAGTGTCGTCGAGGCATTATTGGTTTTTATTCTTTAGTTTTGCTTCGGCGTGATGCGGGTCCGCCGACGATAATGCACGATTGGAGCCTCTCGCTTTTCTTGTTAAATTAAAAAGAAGAAGAACGTCATTCGGAGCATTAAACGGGAGTATAGTATTTTCAGTTGGAAAATTTAACTTGAAAGTATTCTTCGGTATTGAATAATTCACTACTTTACCCTTTCCGCTTCAAATATTTTCACAGGCTTACAATTTTCACTTCAGCTACCTTCAATTTTACTTCCTTCAATTGAAAGTCCATTTTCCAACGAGCAAAGTAATTTTCATAAATTTTCATTATTTCGGTGGATAATTTTTTTAAACTTACTCCTCGAAGTAAGTTCGCAAAAAAAAAAGAAAAGAAAAAAGAAGAAAAAAACAGGACCATCAGTCCGTAACATCCATCGATTACAATTTCTCATCCCAATAAATACATAAATAAACAAATAAATAAATAAATAACTTTGTTTGCTTGACAGTCGAGAAGAATACTTTCAATGACCAAATGGAATTAGCGCTCCGAAAATAATAGTTTCCTCTTTACTCGTAATCATCAACTTAACGAGACTTTTGGTTTAAGTTCATAAAGTCGTAACTGGTTATATGGAGCGCGTAAGCTTTCGGGGTTTTTTTGTTTTTTTTTGTTTTTTTTTTGTTTGTTTTCTTTTTTGTTTTTTTTTTTTGTTTTTTTTTGTAGATCGATGACAAAATACATGAAAATATAGGCGAGTGATTTGAGTTTGCGCGTGCGCGTCTTTTCTTTCCCTTTCTTTGTTCATTATCTTTTTTTTTCTTTTTTATTATTATTTATATTTTGTTTCTTAGTTCTCGAAGAGAAAGAATTAACTAATAGAATTTGTAAGTGGTAAATCGTAATTACAAATTTAAATAAAAAATAAAAAAAATTATACTTCGCATCAAGGGATGAATGGATGAGCATTGATGAAATTTGTCTATAAAGCATCATAAAACACCTTTACTGTGTTCTTAAGTTATTATTTAATTATCATGGATAATATTTATATAGATAAGTTATGCGAATGTCGAGAGAATATGTAAGAATGTGTGTAAATGAATGGGTCAATGAGATAACGTATGATGAGTATGTATGAGAGAAAAATTAAGATAATGGGTGGGGGCGTTGGAGAGAGAGAGAGAGAAGAGAGAGAGAGAATAATAATAGATTACTCATGTGAGCTCCATCTCAATTCGAGAAAAAGCTCAGTGTTTTTAAAGAGTTTGGTAATTAAGAGCAAGCGCTTTCTTTCTCTCTCCCCTCGTCCCA